>NC_042615.1:37214343-37491843 GCF_901001135.1 Rhinatrema bivittatum
CGCTCGGGAATAACTAATAGGGCCATCAACCTGCATTTGCATGTTGCGGGCGCTATTCGTTTCGGGGGGGGGGGGGGGTTGGACGCGCGTTTTGGACGCGCGTCCAACCCCCACCGGAGAGCACTGTACTGTATCGGCTCGACAGTCATAAATTTAAGGGTTTTACCATCCCCTAGTCACTGCAGATGTCATTAACCCCCCCACACACACTCACACACTCCCAGAAGGTCAATCATCATCGATGAAACCTGAGGCCTGCACGGAATGGGACGGAACCGACGTTCCCTGGGAGCTGAATACGTCGTGTGCGCTGGCAAGCAGGTCGCGAAACAAGCCCACGGGAACAAGAGCATGCACGAGAAAAGGAAAAGGTGTTTCCGGGAACACTGCTCGCAAAACCCGTGCACTGCGTTCCCCACAAACATTGGACGGACCACCCCCCTCCCCCCACTGCAGTCCCTAGCACCTCGGGGTCCATTAAACACTGCGGCCACAGAAACTCCCCCAGCAGAACTGCTTCTGATAGAGGATATTAGTTCTGAAGAAAGTAGTTCCCTGGTCGGTGGGGGAGGAGGAAGCCAAAAGGTCCTTACTGCACCCACTCCCCACGCTAATCTCCGGGTGAGCAGAGCTCAAAGGTTCCCAGGTCTGAATATTTCCCTAGGTTACTCCCGAGTGATATTAGGGTATGGAAGGCTTGCTATATTGATTCTGGGTGACATTTTTTGTAGGGTTTCATTTGACTTCACCAACTGCTTCGAACGCTAATGTAAGACATAAGAGAAACAATCGTCCTCAGAGAATTCCCCCTATCTGACACGCCCTCAGGCTTCCAATCACGCAACAAGCGCGCAGTTTAGGCGTGGTCGTGGATTCTCGACCAATGCCCGTAGCAAGTCTATTGTAAAACCATCCTTTTATAAAGTTATACACGCCCAGGCGACTCAAACCGCTCTTAGAAGCACAAGGGCTTTCAGACAGCTCTCCGGGCTCTTGTATTGACTGGTTTGGACCACTGTAGCTCACTGTATGCGAGCCTCCCGGCCAGTGCTATCCGAGCATTACAAAACTGTCCGGAGCTCGGCTGCCCAGATACTGACCGGCACAGGCACGCGAGATCCCATCGCACCTATTCCGATGTCTTTGCTTTGGCTGCTGATCCAGGGGTGTTTGGAAAGCTCGCCAGGTGCTTGTGACCTGGACTGGTCACTGCTGGAAACAGGATGCAGGACCCTTGGCCTGACCCAGGATGGAAAATTCTTATGTTCTTATGTCTGAATGCTTTTCAAGTCGATCTTAAATCCAAGTGACTTGTTTTCCCATACGTTTCAACCTTCCAGTAAAACCATTAAAATAATTTGATAGCCTCAATCAACCGTGAAGTCTAAAGTCTATACAAGAAGGGACAGAATCTCAATATATATAAGTCCTTCACCTCCAGGTCTATAATGCGATCTGCATCCACAGAAAGTCCCCCAACAGACCTAGGAGATTGACCCTTACAATTCAGCATAGGAAAAAAACTTTCAAATTGTGTCCTCACCTCAGAAACAGCAACACAAACAACTTCCACTGCCAAACATTTTGTGAAGTAACACAAAACTCAGCAAAATAAAATGTTGAACTTATTCAGCAAATCTGTCATGCCATAATAGCATTAACTCCATGCACTCAAACATTAACAACACTACATGTTTGGCGGTGCGCGCCGGTTGCGCGCCGCCAAAAGTAATCAGGGGGCGAGTCGCGCGGCGGCGGACATGATGGGGGGAGGGGGGAGTGTTGTGCGCGAGGGAGGGGGGAGAAGAAGCAGCCGTGAGAGCAAATGGGAATCGCAGCGCACCCATTGGCTGGGGAAGCTAGGCTCGCCGGGAGGAGCAACGACTGAGGGCAGCCGGACGAGGCGATCGGAGGAGCAGGGCGCACGGAATTCGGCGTCCCTCCCGCCCACCCGAATGATTGTATACCTGGAAAGTTGTTTCTTTTGTAATGCAATATATGTCGCAGTGGAGGCGGTAAACCCGAGCCCAAGTTATGTTGTAATAATGTATTGTCAGAGGAGATGGGGGGGGGGGGGAGGAAGAGTCCCGTGTAGTTGGGGGGGCTGCTACTCGGGACGGCTGGTGAGCGAGGGGCTAAACTCAAGGCCGAAGCTTACCCACGCTGGGACGAAGCGGGGTAAGCAAAGGGGGGATCCTATTCCTTAGGCCTTACCACTGGAACATGGTGGTTGAGGTGGAATAGGAGGCAAATAAAGAAAAGGTGAGGGGAGGTTTGGATTGTTAATTGTAAGGGCTCGGGTAATAATTATAATAAACTGCGGCCTTTTATAATGCCATTAAGTCTTTGTGTTTACTGGTACAAGGGAAGGGAGCCAAGCGATGATCTCGCATCCATGCATTACTATGAAGATGCAGCACTGGAAATATTACACCAGACCCTAAAACACCGTGTACCTTCTATTAGGGAAACAGAAAAAGTCTGGCTGCTACAGATCCCTCCGTAGAAAGTAAATGCTAGCAGAATGTCTCACCTCGGTCACGCCTGCAGAACACAGACAAACCCTGACCAAATTCAGAATAAAGAGATCAGAAATGTATAAATAGAAATGTGCAGACAAAAAAGTGAGCTGGAAACCACAACAAGCCACATTCTGCAATGCAATAATGGAAAAAAAAGAAACATCACCATTCCTCATAAAACATCAAAATCAAGAAATATAAAACATAAACCTTATTAATAAATATAATAAATATTTCAAAACATCTGATGAACAGAATATCATCCAGTAAATAAAAACTCATTGAAATTGAACAAATGTACAAAAAACGAATAAAATATTTAAAACTGGAGATATGTCAAATAACACCCAATAATTAAAACTAACAGAGATTTTTAAAATCCTTTGCTCTCTATACCTGAGAACCTTTGATTTAGTAGGGGGAAGGGGAGGATACACAAAATGTATCTTCTCTTTCTCATAGACACACTAACACACGTTTATTCTCTCCCTCATACATAGATGTTCACTCTCATGCACACTTCCTCACACACACACTCACATCCAGTGGCTCTCTCATACTCAGTGGTTCTCTCTCCCTCTCTACACAGGCACTCTCTCATTCTCAGTGGCTTTCACTCCCTCACACACACACACACACACAGAGGCACTCTCTTGCACTCAGTGGCTCTCTCTCACAACACATACACACTCACACTCTTTCTTTCATACACACAAGCTCATCATGCACCCTCACATATAGGTTTGTTCTCTCTCTCTCTCACTCACACATACACAGACTTTCTCTTTCTCCTCCCCCCCCCCCCCCCCCCACACACACACAGGCTCCATCTCACACACACAGATTCTCTTCTCCCACACACTCACATGCGGACACACACACATACTCTCACTCACACACATGCTCTCACATAGGCTCAGGGCTTCTTCCTCTCTTCTGGGCCTCTTGTTTAACTGTGGCGGGATGGGCTCCACGGCAGCTGCCAGATCACGAGATCAGCTGCAGAATGGACTCCGCGGCGGCCTGTTAAGCCTTACTATTTTCAGCTGCCAGAGGAATGGGCTTTGTGGTGGCCTCCTGGGCCTGGTTTCAGCCGCTGCTGGCAGCCACCAGATTGTGGGTCCTCTTATGTTAGATGGGGGGGCAATGCCACCTCCCCAGCCCGTTGCTGTGGTATGGGCCGTGGCTGGCAGCAGGGAGTCATGTTTATGCAGCGTCATCTCCTCGTGGCCATGGGTCCAGTCTCGCGGTAAAAACTGCAAGATTGGCCCAGTGGCGTCAGGAGATGACGTTCGCTAAATGTGACTCCTCCTGCGAGCTGGGGTTGGTGGTGAGGGAGGTGGATCCGAGCAGGAGGATTGTGCGGCTGACGGCTGCATCTCGGCATCAGATGGGGTAGGAGCCTGGTTTCTCCCTGCAAAATCCTGATGAATAAAACTGGGATGGCAAAGGGGTAGCAAGCCAGTAGGTGGGAGTTCTTGACGCCCTCTATGACTGCACAGTCATACACCACCAAAGCCAGCTCTGATTGCAATGTTTGTAATCCCATGCTATAACCACTTAAAGTCAGCACTGCAGGAACCAGAACGCATCAGGGTGGCCATAAATGCCCCTCCTGGAATTGAATGACTCGGGACTTTTGCTGGTTACCAAATGACATTTTACCAAGCTTGGTATCTACGGACACTGGGGGGCATTTCTGGCCTGAGATGGGTGGGAATGGCGGGGAGGTAGGAGGGAGATCGGCCGGTGCATCTATATATATAGTCAAAGCTGGTTTAGGAACCGAGGCCATAAAAGATTTATGGCTCAGCACAGATCACAGCGGAGACAGACCTGCAGCTCTGGCAGAACATCACTAGCAAGACTTGAGCATGCGGTGAGAGAGGGAGAGAGAGAGATTAAAAAAAAAAAAAAATCACACCTATTTCTTTCCCAGCACACATTATCTCTCCTGTGCCAATAATCTCCAGCACATGAAAGCACATTAAGCAGGCCCTGCCCAAGCATCCTCTCCGCTTCTCTCCGCCTCACGCTTGGTCAGGCTGTCACGGGGATGCTGAGCTGCTCCCTTGGCGATGAGGAGGGAACAGGCAACGCACCTGCCTCGCTCCCCCTCCCCTCCTCCCAGTCCATTAGCAGAGCATGCTGGCGCAGTCTTAAAGAGAAAGGTGGCAGGGGGGGTGGCCAAATCCAGTCCACAAGGGCCACAAACAGGTCTGGCTCTCAGGACATCCACAATGGGCAGGCAGGAGATAGGTTTGCATGCGATGAAAGCGGTGCATGCAAATGTATCCCATGCATATATATATTTTTTTTGTGTGTGTGTGGATATCCTCAAAACCAAACCTGTTTTTTGTCTCCCGAGGACCGGAGGGGGCCGGCCACCCCTGGCACACAGCCTCGATAGTACAAACCGCATAAATACGCTGCATGGCCACGGTGGCAGGCAAGGTGGGGAAGGAGGAGGTAGAACCATAAGCGCACAAAGCAGGAGGAGGGGATAACACGGACGGCGAGAGGTGAATTGATTCTCGCAATCTTTCCCTGCTGCGGGGCAGCTCGCCCTCAGTCCCACCCACAAACACACACCCACCACTCCCCCCTACTATTTTATCTGTTGGCTAAGGTGCGGTGCGGCATGGGGGGGGGGGACATGTGAACGGGGCACAGTGTAAACCCCCTACAATCTCTCGCCTCTGGGAGTTCTGGAGGCAGAGCGGGAGGGGGTTATAAAGGGATGGGGGAAGAGGGGAACAGCAGCCCTGGCCCCATCCGTCTCTCCCTCATCAGATCTAATAGGACAGCTCACCCCACCACCACCCCCCACCCACCCATCTTCCTCGCTTTTTTGTGCAGTTACTTCCTTCATTGCGGATGAAAAGCATTTTGGGAGCCCGCCCTGACCCAAGTCACGATAACATCTAAAATTGCAAGCGTTAGCAGAAAATGCCATTAAAAAGATAACATTACTTGAAAATCAAAGCACTTTTCCCTTGCAAAATTAACAGACAAATTTCACAAAAACATAGCAGGTGGTGTCTGTGCAGGATTGCAGGGGAGCCTTGCTGGGAGCGTTCAAACAGAGCCACGAAACGAGGCAGCCTCCCACAGAAGAACATGCTTTACCCTTCCCTTAGCCACAGAGATTCTCGGAGACACATCTCTTCCCTTGCTCTTGGCCACGGTGTATTATCCAAGGAGTACCCCTAACGTGACCTCAGCCATGGGCGGCGTGTTCTCAGAGGAGCACATCTTATTTTCCCCTTAACCAGGGACAGAGTATTCTCTGAGAACACCCCAGCCCTTCCCTTACCCACCGATTATTCTCAGAATACCCGCTACCAACTTCACACTGGCAGTCCAGGTGCTGCCTTGGAGGAAGAAGGTCTCATAATGGGAGAGCACTAACCAGGTGCAGCAGGAAAGGATCCTGTAGCAAGGACCTGCTCTCCAGGTGATGCATTGTCCTTTCACACCGAGGTTATCTCCCCAAGGCCTACTGCCCAGGAGGGAAGGGTTAGGTCGGCCGTCATAGTTGGTGATTCGATTATTAGGAATGTAGACAGCTGGGTGGCTGGTGGGCGTGAGGATCGCCTGGTAATATGCCTACCTGGTGCGAAGGTGGCGGACCTCACGCGTCACCTAGATAGGATTTTAGACAGTGCTGGGGAGGAGCCGGCTGTCGTGGTACACGTGGGCACCAACGACATAGGAAAATGTGGGAGGGAGGTTCTGGAAGCCAAATTTAGGCTCTTAGGTAGAAAGCTGAAATCCAGAACCTCCAGGGTAGCATTCTCTGAAATGCTCCCTGTTCCATGCGCAGGTCACCAGAGGCAGGCAGAGCTCTGGAGTCTCAATGCGTGGATGAGGCGATGGTGCAAGGAAGAGGGATTCAGTTTTGTTAGGAACTGGGGCACCTTTTGGGGAAGGGGGAGTCTCTTCCGAAGGGATGGGCTCCACCTTAACCAGGGTGGAACCAGACTGCTGGTGCTAACCTTTAAAAAGGAGAGAGAGCAGCTTTTAAACTAGAACAAAGGGGAAAGCTGACAGTCGCTCAGCAGCGCATGGTTCGGAGGGAGGTATCTTCAAAGGATACTAATGATGCATTAGAATTAGGGCATCCCGACAGTGAGGTTCCAATAATTAGAAAAGCAGTCCAAGTGCCTGTAACTAAAAACTCACCTGAGCTAAAAAATTCTAACTTATCTCTATCAATTAAAAAGCAGAATGAAAATACAAACAAAAAACTTTGAAATGTTTGTATGCTAATGCCAGAAGTCTAAGAAGTAAAATGGGAGAATTAGTGTATAGCAGTGAATGATGACATAGACTTAATTGGCATCTCAGAGACATGGTGGAAAGAGGATAACCAATGGGACAGTGCTATACCGGGGTACAAATTATATCACAATGACAGAGAGAAGCACTCGGGAGGAGGTGTGGCGCTTTATGTCCGGGATGGCATAGAGTCCAACAGGATAAACATCCTGCATGAGACTAAATGCAAAATTGAATCTTTATGAGTAGAAATCCCTTGTGTGTCGGGGAAGACTATAGTGATAGGAGTATTCTTCCGTCCACCTGGTCAAGATGGTGAGACAGACAGTGAAATGCTAAGAGAAATTAGGGAAGCTAACCAAATTGGTAGTGCAGTAATAATGAGAGACTTCAATTACCCCAGTATTGACTGGGTTAATGTATCATCGGGACATGCTAGAGAGATAACGTTCCTGGATGGAATAAATGATAGCTTTATGGAGCAATTGGTTGAGGAACCGACGAGAGAGGGAGCAATTTTAGATCTAATTCTCAGTGGAGCACAGGATTTGGTGAGAGAGGTAACGGTGGTAGGGCCGCTTGGCAATAGTGATCATAATATGATCAAATTTGATTTAATGACTGGAAGAGGAACAGTATGCAAATCCACGGCTCTCGTGCTAAACTTTCAAAAGGAAAACTTTGATAAAATGAGAAAAATTGTTAGAAAAAACTGAAAGGAGCAGCTACAAAAGTAAAAAGTGTGCAAGAGGCGTGGTCATTATTAAAAAATACCATTCTAGAAGCACAGTCCAGATGTATTCCACACATTAAGAAAGGTGGAAAGAAGGCAAAACGATTACCGGCATGGTTAAAAGGGGAGGTGAAAGAAGCTATTTTAGTCAAAAGATCTTCATTCATAAATTGGAAGAAGGATCCAACAGAAGAAAATAGGATAATGCATAAACGTTGGCAAGTTAAATGTAAGACATTGATAAGACAGGCTAAGAGAGAATTTGAAAAGAAGTTGGCCGTAGAGGCAAAAACTCACAGTAAAAACTTTTTAAAATATATCCAAAGCAGAAAGCCTGTGAGGGAGTCAGTTGGACCGTTAGATGATCGAGGGGTTAAAGGGGCACTTAGAGAAGATAAGGCCATCGTGGAAAGATTAAATGATTTCTTTGCTTCGGTGTTTACTGAAGAGGATGTTGGGGAGGTACTCGTACTGGAGAAGGTTTTCATGGGTAATGATTCAGATGGACTGAATCAAAATCACGGTGAACCTAGAAGATGTGGTAGACCTGATTGACAAACTGAAGAGTAGTAAATCACCTGGACCAGATGGTATACACCCCAGAGTTCTGAAGGAACTAAAAAATGAAATTTCAGACCTATTAGTAAAAATTTGTAACCTATCATTAAAATCATCCATTGTATCTGAAGACTGGAGGATAGCTGATGTAACACCAATATTTAAAAAGGGCTCCAGGGGCGATCCGGGAAACTACAGACCGGTTAGTCTGACTTCAGTGCCAGGAAAAATAGTGGAAAGTGTTCTAAACATCAAAATCACAGAACATATAGAAAGACATGGTTTAATGGAACAAAGTCAGCATGGCTTTACCCAAGGCAAGTCTTGCCTCACAAATCTGCTTCACTTTTTTGAAGGAGTTAATAAACATGTGGATAAAGGTGAATCGGTAGATGTAGTATACTTGGATTTTCAGAAGGCATTTGACAAAGTTCCTCATGAGAGGCTTCTAGGAAAAGTAAAAAATCATGGGATAGGTGGCGATGTCCTTTCGTGGACTGCAAACTGGCTAAAAGACAGGAAACAGAGAGTAGGATTAAATGGATAATTTTCTCAGTAGAAGGGAGTGGGCAGTGGAGTGCCTCAGGGATCTGTATTGGGACCCTTACTTTTCAATATATTTATAAATGATCTGGAAAGAAATACGACAAGTGAGATAATCAAATTTTCAGATGATACAAAATTGTTCAGAGTAGTTAAATCACAAGCAGATTGTGATAAATTGCAGGAAGACCTTCTGAAACTGGAAAATTGGGCATCAAAATGGCAGATGAAATTTAATGTGGATAAGTGCAAGGTGATGCATATAGAGAAAAATAAACCATGCTATAGTTACACAATGTTAGATTACATATTGATTAAACTTGATTACTGCAACTCAATCTTACTTGGACTCCCCGCCAACAGCATCAAACCTCTACAGATGGTACAAAACACCGCAGCCAGAATCCTAACTAACACTAATAGAAGAGACCATATTACCCCCATCTTGAGCAACCTCCACTGGCTACCCATCAAGCAGAGAATCCTATATAAAACCTTAACTATTATTCATAAAGCAATTCATAACATCGCACCTGTATCTCTACAAACTCAACTACGTCTACACTTACCCTCCAGACCCATCAGAAGCGCCTACAAAGGCACATTAGTCGCAGCTCCAACCAAATCAACTCTAAGAAAAAGAGCACTCTCAACTGCTGGACCACACCAATGGAATGCGCTCCCACCAGTCCCACGACTCGAACCTAGTCTACCAGAGTTCAAAAAACGGTTAAAAACCTGGCTCTTCAGTCAAGCCTTTCAATTCCCAGAGGGTAAATAGGCACCTCAGCATGACTCTCAGTTCCAACCATTGCAGGTTGACATTAACACCTTGCACTTAATTACATATATGTACTTGCTTATTCGTTAAGTTTATTCAACAGTCATTATTTACATACTATATAACAGTACATTTGCAGATTATCTTCACTACTAAAGTTCCTTGTAAAAAGTTGTACACACACATTCTATTCCAAAACACTAATAATGTTAATTGCCATTTGCTAAATGTTATTTTTACCTTCAATGTTCCTTGTAATAATGTTTAATGGTTGATTGTTATTGTTCAATGTTTAATGTTCTATGTACAAAACCCCGGTCTAACCTCCCAGACCAGGGCAACCTTTTCGTTACTTGTAAACCGGAATGATTTGTATTGCATACAGGAATTCCGGTATATAAAAATTAAAAATAAATAAATAAATAAATATTAGGTGCTACAACCCAAGAAAGAGATCTAGGCGTCATAGTGGATAACACATTGAAATTGTCGGTTCAGTGTGCTGCAGCAGTCAAAAAAGCAAACAGAATGTTGGGAATTATTAGGAAGGGAATGGCGAATAATATGGAAAATGTCATAATGCCTCTGTATCGCTCCATGGTGAGACCACATCTTGAATACTGTGTACAATTCTGGTCGCCGCATCTCAAAAAAGATATAATTGCGATGGAGAAGGTACAGAGAAGGGCTACCAAAATGATAAGGGAAATGGAACAACTCCCCTATGAGGAAAGACTAAAGAGGTTAGGACTTTTCAGCTTGGAGAAGAGACGGCTGAGGGGGATATGATAGTGGTCTTTAAAATCATGAGAGGTCTAGAACGGGTAGATGTGAATCGGTTATTTTCGGATAATAGAAAGACTAGGGGGCACTCCATGAAGTTAGCATGGGGCACATTTAAAACTAATCGGAGAAAGTTCTTTTTTACTCAACGCACAATTAAACTCTGGAATTTGTTGCCAGAGGATGTGTTAGTGCAGTTAGTATAGCTGTGTTTAAAAAAGGATTGGATAAGTTCTTGGAGGAGAAGTCCATTACCTGCTATTAATTAAGTTGACTTAGAAAATAGCCACTGCTATTACTAGCAACGGTAACATGGAATAGACTTAGTTTTTGGGTATTTGCCAGGTTCTTATGGCCTGGATTGGCCACTGTTGGAAACAGGATGCTGGGCTTGATGGACCCTTGGTCTGACCCAGTATGGCATGTTCTTATGTTCTTACCCTGCTCTAACACCTCTAACTTTTCCCTTAATCAGAAAAAGGGATATTCTCAAAGAAATCCCCCTTATCCTTCCACTCAGCAGAGACAGAGTGCTCTCAGAGAAACACCCCTTAACCTTCTTTTAGCCACAGAGAGGTCAATGTTTTAATTTTTAATGTATTTTATTTATAGACATTTGATATTTCACTTCTTTTCAGGAATGACCTCAAGACAGATTACAACAAATTTAAACTAAATAATAACAACCCAATGTCATTTGAATTAACCATAGAGTCAAATTCACAGCTGACAGCTTCACCGTTGGCCTAGCATTAAGAATCCAATGGTGCATAACTTGTAGTCCTTACTCAAGTGAGGTAGCTAAGTCAGAGGACTGGAGATTTCTTACCAGGAAAGCCTGGGTGAAAAGCCAGGCTTTAGCTTTATTTTTTTTCTGAAAGTGAGTTAGCAGGGCTGAAAAGTGCAGGGTCAGTGGTATCTCATTCCAAGATTTTGTGCATAGCAAATGAAGGCGCAAAGTCTAGTACAGGACAGCCAGAGAAATGAAGGAAAGAAGAGCCAACTGAGAAGATCGAAATTCTCTTGAGAGAGTGTAAGAGAGAAAAAGTTGAGATAGTCACTCTGGGGGGGGGGGGGGGGGGGGGGCTGTTTATTCAAACACTTGAAGATGAAACAGAGAGTCTTGAATGTTATCCTGCTTACCAGTGTGAGCCAGGGTAATTGATGTAGTATTGGTTTTATATGGTCTGTTGCTTGGACTCCTACCAGGAATCTGGCAGATGTAGTCTGTAGGAGCTGAAGGTACAGTCAATTCTGATGCTGATTGACGCATGGATCACAGTGAGCTTTTTTTCAGGGGGGTACTCGCCAGTACTGAGCACTGGCACCTTTTCCTCCACCTGCTTGATTTGCTCTGTGCTCCCTCAAAAAAAAATAAAAAAATTCACCCTGCATGTGAGTACTGGCACCGTTTTTTTCCAGAAAGAAAATACCAGGCATAACTGTGTTCATTAAGGTAGTTGCGCAGTTGGCAGATCTGGCACAGATGCCTGAATAAGGTTCTTATCACCTTAGTGATGTGAGTTCCCATGCTGAGGCGCTGACTGAGTTGAACTTCTAAGCTTCAAACTGATTCTTTAGGATTCAAGGGAGTACCTGACAGGGACGTTAGAGATCATAGAGGGTGACCTCGACAGCTGATCCAGGAGTTTTGATTTAGAATGGTTCAATTTGAATTTATGATCACTAAGCAATTGGGCTACTGCTCTAAGACAATTATTGAGATTAGTAATGAAGGAAGTTTGGTTACATCCAATTTTGATGCAGAGTTGAATGTCATCAACAAAAAGGTGGCATTTGATGTTGAAGGACTGGATGAGGTCACAGATTGGGCAAATGTAAACACTGAAAAAGATCAGGGAGAGGACTGAGCCCTGGGGCACTCCTTGCATGAGATCTCTCGGTTTGGAGAGATTGTTGGTCCATGTAAACAGATTGTATTCTGTTAGAAAGAAATGACTCAAACCATTTAAGGGCAGTGCCTTCGATGCCATGTCTCTTATGCGAGTAATCAGGAGTTAGTAATCGACAATCAAAGGCAGCAGAAAGACCTAATAGGAAAAGGAAGGTGTCGCCACCAAGAATTAGCGTGTAGTTGGATACTATTAGAGATGGTCAATAGGATGGACTTATTTCCATGGCCCTTCCTGAAGTTGGATTGGTGGTAGTGTGGAGTATTGTGTTCTTCTAAGAAGTCTAGGAGTTGGAGATAAACCACTTTTTCCACTAGCTTGGACCATAATGGAAAGCTGGATGATAGTTGTCAGTTATTTTCCAATCAGAGCTAGGTTTCTTCAGGATAGGTTTAATAACTGCTTTTTTGAGTGAATGGGAAAAGGGAGACTTGGATTAGAAGGGCATTTATTATAGTCATTAGCCAGCGGAATAGGTTGTGCTTCAGATTGCACATGAACTTAGGGGAATGAGGATCTAATGAGCTCATGGACTGACTGATTTTCTGGAGGATCTACTCCACCTCTTGGGTAGAGATTGTCCAAAGTTGGATAGTGGGATAATATTGGGAAGGAGTTGAGTTGGCTTGTCCTTGTTGCAGTGATTTGGGGCTGGGGTTGGTGAAGCAGGGGTGGGAGCATCAAAGGGGCATCTAATCATTTGGATTTTTTCCATGAAGAATTGAGTGAGCTTCTGCTGAAAGATCCTCTGTGGCAGTAATAGGTAATTGAGATTCAGGTTTGGAGAGTTTCTGCACAAGTTTGAAAAGTTTACTTGGATGGTTCATGACTAGTTTGAGTTGTTTGGAGATGACATCTTTATTTTGCTTGTCAAAAGATTGATTTGTACTTTTTGGAGTGTTCTTTGCAGAGATGGAGGTTGACATCTGTTTGTTGTTTTCACCATGTATATTCAGGTTGACAGGATTGTTGTTTGAGGAGAAGACAACGTTTGTGGAGCCACAGAGTTTCTGGGGCACCTGGTAAGGACAAGGTTATATTCAAGAGAGGCTAGGGTTTCAATGGCTGAAGAGTATTCAACATTCCATTGCTGAACTACGAGTTCGGGCTGGTCTGTAGTGGTAATAGTTGTGGTATATTGAGGAATTTGCTCAAGTTTTCATTAGTAACTGTGGATACATTTCTGGAGAGAGATTTGGGTATAGGAATAAGAAGGGCTAGAGCTGGTCTAAGAATTGGAATGGTGGTCTGGATTAGTGTCTGGTCCGACCAGGAGATGAGGCCCACTGATTCTATGTTGGGATCAAGCATAATGTTTCGAAAACCGAAAATCAGGTCTAGAGAGTGCCCATGCTTGTGCAAGGTCATCCATGTTGTGCTGAAAGGTGGTGGCATAGCCTTTGGGGGTGGGGGCCTCTGTGTGGTAGTTGAAGTCTCCTAGTATCAAAAGGTTGTGGGCGGTGGTAGCAATGTCACATGGGATTTCAGATAGTTTGAGGAAGGAGTAGGAGTGATTCTCTGAAGGATGAGAGTTAAAGATGAGTTTTGGACACTCGCCTTGACATTTAATTACTAGGCAGTGAGATTTGCCTATTTGTTTGATGGTAACTAAATCAAGGATCAGTGTATCTTTGAAGATGATAGCAACTTTTTCTCCACGGCCTATGAGTCGGAGAGTGAGGTGAATTAGGTAGACAGGCGGGCATAGTGGAGTGAGAGAGACAATGTTGACCTCTCCTATCCAGGGCTCATTAGACTATAAAGCTTGAATTCCTCATGAGATACAGGATGTGATGAGATTTGCTGTTTGTGAAACGAGAGTTGAGAAGGCCAAGTTGTAAGGAAAGAGATAGAATTTGTTTGGTTTGGAAGGAGATCATGGGATAAAATGGGCTTGAGTGAAGAAGCCTTACACAGCTTTTTTTGGGGTAGCTGAACATATCTTCTCATACAAATTACCTAAACAGGTACGGTTGGACTTCTGGAAGCACATTCTGATGGTGTAATTATGGCCTTTACTCCCTCACTCTTTTTTTTTTTTAAGAGATAGATACCTAGGGGCAGTGTAGGGAGATTTCCCCCCCCCCCCCCCCAACAGGGCTTTGATCACATTCAGACTAATAATATTCAACATCATTTGTCTGGGTAAGTTCAGACTTAGTCGGACAAGTGGCAAGGATCTGAAAATCCAGCCACACTGACAGGCTTGAGATAGCCAGATAACTGCTTCCCCAGCTAAAACGTTATTCAGCTAATACAGGGGTGGAGTGAGGGCTTTCCATGGCGGAGCTGGCTATTCAGCTACATTAGCCAGATATGCGTTGAATTTTAGGATTGCTAAAGAGCAGTCCTAAAGTTAGCCGGATAAATTCAGCAGTGTGTTCACTGGGTAAATTCTGCAGTGCGTTTGCACTACTGAATATTCCCACAAAGTCAGCCAGATATCGGACGCCCTCAGCCAGGTGAGTCTGCGGGCACCAATTCCATCTGCAGAGACCCTTGATGCCATCTCGAAAACATCGTAAGTTGACTGGACCCCATTTTTTCTGCACTCCAGGCCCTTATGCACCAGCAATTGGAGAGCGTCCTGCTGTTGTTCAGGCAACTGCTTGTTCACAACCTGCACCTGCTTCCCGATGTCCCGCATATAGAGCTGGTAGGTTGCTGTGCGGGCAATAAGCATGGCACTCCTCCCAAGAGCATCCATGGCCTTCTGATCCTTCCCCAGGGGCGCCAAGAAATGGGTCAGAGTGTACTTGGCCATTTTGAGAGTGGATTCAACCACCACAGATTGATGCGGTAGCTGATGCTTGTCAAATCCGAGAGCCTTATGGGCGAGATATAATGCATCTGCCTTCCTATTGACAGGAGGAACTGAGAGGGGTTGTTTCCCACATCCTCATCAGCAGCTCCACAAGGATCTCATGCACTGGAACTGACATGATCTCCTTGGAAGCTCCATGTACTGAAGTTTATCAAGCATCTTGTGTCAGATATCCTTCTCAGTCTGTAACTGAAATGAGATGGCCTCTGCCATCACCCTGACAAATCCTGTGAAGGAGAGGTCTTCCAGAGGAGATTTCCTTCTGTCAGCAGGAAGAGATTTATTTATTTATTTAACAGTTTTATATACCGACCTTCATAGTAAATAACCATATTGGATCGGTTTACAATTAACAAGAATAAAACTGGGGTAACTATTCAAGTAAACGAAAGATAAACAGTAGGTAGGAATGAGTCAAAGTTACAATCAACAGGGAAGAGAACTTGGAAGCTTGCAACAAGCTGGAAAGAAGATAAGGCAGGAAATAAATATGAAGTGATACCATAGGGCGTACGGGTTAAAGCTTAAAGGTGCTTTAACCTGGGAGAGTCAGAGTCCATTCGTGAGTATAATCACCATAACGGGTAAGCGTGAAGGACAACTAGTGATTGTCTGGTGGGTCGGCGAAGGCTTGGTGAAAGAGCCAGGTTTTAAGTCTTTTTCTAAAAGTTAACAGGCAAGGCTCCACTCTGAGACTTGAAGGGATGCTATTCCAGATAGATGGGCCAGCTATCGAAAAAGCTCTGTCTTTGGTCATCGAGAGGCGTGAAGCTTTAGTAGGGGGAAATTTCAGGGTGCCTTTGAGAATATCTCTAGTTGGTCTGTTAGAGGAGTGGAGTTTGAATGGGATTTCCAGGTCGAGTTGAAGATGATGATGGATAGTTTTATGAATTACGGTGATTGATTTGTATAGAATTCTGAAATTAACTGGTAACCAGTGTAGGTTCCTGAGGATGGGAGAGATGTGTTCGCTGCGGCTGGTACTGGTCAGCAATCTCGCAGCCACATTTTGTAACATCTGCAGTGGTTTGGTAGTGGATTTGGGAAGGCCTAGTAAAAGGGCACTGCAATAGTCTATTTTGGCGAACAGTAGTGCTTGGAGGATTGTCCTGAAGTCGTGGAAGAATAAGAGTGGTTTAAGTCGTTTTAGAATCTGTAATCTGAAGAAAGTCTTTGGAGGTTGTGTTGACCATTTTCTTAAGGTTTAGACGATTGTCTAGTATTACCCCAAGGTCTCTAACCTGCTTGCAAGTAATGTGAGAGATGTGTGGAGATGGTGGGGAGATATTGATTTCGTTTGAGATGGGTCTGAAGGAAGACCATCTGACACGTTGTCAGAAACATTGGAGTCATCATCCCCCCTGAAGTCACAGGGGTCCTCATCCTCACTGCCTGAAGGCGGGCACAAGGCCCTAGGCGCTCGGCCACTTGCCAGTGGTATGGGTACTGAGTCTACTGGTTGTAGGGGCTTGGCCCCGGTGTTTTTCCAGTCCCCCGAGGAGCTTCCTCCTCTGAGGAACCGTGAACCAGCACAGGATTGGCCAGTGGCACCATAGATGCCCCGCTGGGCATTGTTGCTACCTCATGAACCAACACAGGCTGCAATGGCAATATTCCGATGAGCGCATGCAGGGATTCTAACAGCAGCTCGAATATGGACTGTGCTGGTCCCAGTGCCATTGGTGCCCCAACATGCCTTTTCAGTTCCTCCTCAAAGAGCACTGATGCCAAGACCGACTGGGACCTAGGTGATATAGCCACATCCTCTTCGGAACTAAGAGGAGTAATGGGCATCAGAGCCAATGGAGGCCCTTATGTACCCCGGGTATCGATGGAGGCTTGGCTCTCCTCATCACAACCAAAGCCAGTGCACCCCCATGCATCAATGGAGATCAACACTGATGCTTCCTCGGCTTCCACTGGTGCTCAGATCGGCCAATCCCCGATGCTGAGGCCAAAGATGACAACCCTGAAGTCTTCGACCTGAGGAGGCAGACGATGGCCTGTCTCCAGCGTCCCTGGCAGACACTGACGAAATTGACGATCCTGCTGATGTCGATGGCTCAGTGTCCACTGGTGCAGTTTCATGGCTCCTCGATGCCGATGCCTCCAATGCTGATAATCTCCAACCTGAAGAGTCATTCCATCTTATTGAGCCGGATCTTACAACTTTTTGGGGTTATCTGCGTGCACTTATTTCAACCCTGGTCATTGTGCGATGCCCCAAAGAAGAGGATACATCGATCATGGGGGTCCATGATTGACATAGTCTTCTAGCATCTAGAGCATGGCTTAAACCTGGATGTGGACATGCTGACTGAAACAGAGACACAAAATCAAACTTGATGGTAGCAGCCTATGATGGCCAGTGGGCAGTAAAGGCACTACCGCCAGGGAGTAGTGACAGTGAAAGAAAACTTACCTTAAACAATGAAAAACCTGTCTAAAGTCACTAAGGGGAGAACTGGGAGGACCCCGTGTCGATACCATGAGAAGATTTTTAACCATATGCGAACAAACGCGAAAAAAGAACTTCAAATGAAGTTTAAAAGAAAGAAAGACTCAATTTCAGCAACACATTAGGCTCCGCAGAAAAAAAAGAGACTGAAGGTGACATCCGATGATGTCACCCATGTGTAAGGGCTGCCATCCTGCTTGTTCTCTAAAATTATCAATTTAATTGGCTGTTTGAACAAGCCTACACTTGAATAAGCTCCCCCCACCATATCACTTTCCCTCTCTACCTCCTCCTCCTCCTGAATTATTCAAGCAATGATATTATAGTTATTGTTCTAGCTATTTAAAATCCTCTCTCCTAGGTCACCTGACCATTTCTCTACAACTCTTCCAAGTTCTTTTATACTCTTGTTACATGTAACTTTATACTTCCCTCTCAGTTTCAAAATATTTATTCCCCTGTTACCTGTAAACCGATGTGATATGCTTATGAACGTCGGTATATAAAAGTTTTAAATAAATAAATATATGTTTTAGTTCTTTTAAAACTCTGGGGTGAATGCCATCTGATTCTGGTGATTTCTTACTCTTTAGTTTGTCAGTCTGAGCTTTTACGTTCTGTACTGTCACAGTTGCTCAGAATCTCCATCATTAAAGAATGATTCAGGTGTGTGTGTATGTTTCCAACATTCTCCTCCCAAAACACAGAGGCAAAGAATTCCTTCAGTATTACTTTGTCCTCCCCGAGCACTGCTCTTGCCCTCGCAGGCTTTTTGCTTCAAATGTACTTGGAAAAGGTTTTATTATTTGTTTTTGCCACACTGGCAAGCTTTTTCACAAAGTCTGTCTTGAACTTGCTAGTGCTAATGGTCTTACCTAATTTCATCATTTGGGTCTGCTTTACATGTTTCGAACAATGCCCTTTAACTTTAACTGCCTCCTTGACCTCACCTTTAAACCATGCTGGCAGTCATTTGGTCTTCCTTTGATCTTTTCAATGCATGGAATACATTTTATCTGGACTTTCAAATGGTATTTTTAAACAAAGTCAATGCCTCATGCAAACCCTTGCAACCACTCCTTTTAGTGTGGGTTTTTTTTCCTAATTTCCTCATTCTATCATAGTCTCCATATTTAAAGTTATATACTGCTGTAGTTTTACTTAGTGATTATATTAAATTTGATTTTGTTATTATCGCTATTGCTTAGCAGCTCCACGGAGGTCTAGATCTAAAGTAGCTGCTCCTTTCATAGGTTCTAGGGTCAGCTGCTAAAATAAAGCATTTATATCATCTGGAAACTTTACATCTCTAGTAAGTCCCGATAAGACATTGATCGAGTCAACACCGGAGTAACTGAAATCTCCCATTATGATTGTGTTGCCAAATTTATCTGCTGTTTTAACTTCAGCTTGCATTTCACAGTCTGTTTCTTTATTCTGGTCAGGTGACTGGAAGTATACACCCACTGCTATGCTCTTACCCATCACCTAATGGAATTTATATCCATAAGGATTCTACACTGCATTTCGTTTCCTGCATAATTCTTGTCATCATGCTTATCTCTATGCCATTTTTTCTATATGGTGGCATCCCTCCACCAGTTTGATCTGCCCTATAATGATCATATACTTTATACCCGGGTATCACAGTGACCCATTAGTTATCCTCTTTCCACACGTCTCTGAGATATCTGTAATATATTTATTTATTCATTTAAAAAAATGTATCTGCTTTCATAACGAAACATTCGAGGCAACATACATAAAGTATATATCCTAGTATAATGCCATACATTCTAACTCATCAATCTTACTGTTTAGACTTCTGGCACTCATATACAGACACTTAAAATACGTTTTTTATTTGTACTTTTATTTCTCTTTGTATTCATAACCTGCTTGTTAGTCAATGATACAGGCAGTTTAGAGTCATTCACGTCCGAGTGCTCTCTGTCTATGCCCAACTGGACTACTTCAGATTTAAACAGAACAAGATCCATATTCAGCCACCATGCGGCTCAGCTACCTAGCCAGATAAACCTATCCAGCTAACTTTGCCCATATATTCGCCACTGAATATATCCAGCTAAAATTAGCAAGATAAGTTCATTGGCTAACTTTAGGCAACCCTATGGGGCAACCAGACTTAGCCAGATAAGTTATTTGGCTAATTCTGAAAATCTGAGTTATCCAGATAACTTACCCAGCTAAGGCCTAGATTTACAAAAAGACCGCGGCGGCGTGAATCCCGCGGTAACGGGGGAGCGAAGCGGGGGGGGGGGGGGTGGTCCTGCGATAGCCGGCAGCGATCGCACCTCCGCGGTGCGATCGCTGCCGGCGTCGCGCCGAATAACTACAGTTATTCGGTGCGAAATTGACAGCGATAAGCAAGCATACCTTTCGCTGTCGGCGAAGTCTTCGCGGCGTCAGCCCCGGTGCTGCCCCGACTCCTCCTCTTCCGGGGCTGACACCCCCCGACTCCGCCCCCATCTTGGTATTGCATGCGATAAGGGACTTATCGCATGCGATCCGCTTGGCAAATGACCTCCTAAGTTGGCTCCAGCCCAAAACGCCCTCGCCCCATCCTCCACTTAGCCAAATAACTAGTTATTTGGCTAAGTGGAGGACATTCAGCAGGGCATGATATTAAGCCGCCACAACTTAGCCAGATGAGGCCTAACTTACCCATGTAAGCAGCGCTGAATATCACCCTCAACCTCTCTACTGGGATAATCTAACTTCCTTGTTTTGCAAGTATCTTTGGAAAATACATCCCTCTGATCCATGTGCTTATGAGCAATTGCTGACTTTCCCTCATGGTCTAGTTTAAAAGCTGCTCTGTCTCCTTTTTAAATCTTAGCACCAACAGGCTGTTCCAGTTTGGAATAGGCTCCCCCTTCCCCAAAATGTTCCCCAGTTCTTAACAAACCTAAAACCCTCTTCCCTGCACAATGATCCCATCCATGCAATGAGAATCTGAAGCGCAGCCTGCCTCCGGGAACCTGCACACGGACCGGGAAGCATTTCTCAGAATCCTCCAAGCTCTGGGTTTCAGTTTCCTGCCTAACCTCTTGAACCTTCCTATGTGACTGGTACCCACAGGTATCACGAAAGTCAGCTCCTTCCCTAGCTTAAATACTATTCTCAGAGGAATAACCCCCTTGACCTTTCCTTTAAGCAGAGACAGAGTGGTCTCAGAGAAGCACTCACAGCGCTTGCCTTAAGCCAAAGAGATGCCCATTGTCAGCTGCTATCCTGCTAGCAACGTTAGCTAACTTTATAGGCGTTCAGCGGCGCAGGCGTGCGGCTGAAAACCACCGGCCAACTTCAACTGCCCTAAAGTTAGTTATCGGCTATGTTAGCCAGATACCAGTGAAAACTGGTGCCTATGCAGCCGCAAGCCAGACAGCCGGCTCTGTCTGGGAATGCTCCTGCCTCGACCCACCCGAGTTAACCAGATACATTTTAGCTGGATAAAAAGTTGTCCAGCTAACTCAGAGCTGGTCAGCAGGGCAGGATTTTCAAGTCCCGCCTTTTGTCTGGCTAAAAATTTCAAACAAATAGCAGCAAGTATCGATCTCAGAGAAATTACCCCTTCCCCGAGGGAGGAATCATCCCAGTTCTTCTCTTAGTCACAAAGAGAGCAATATTCAGAAAGCAAGCAAGCGGACAGGTTATCCCGCAGACATCAGGCAGGGAAATGATCCTGGATACTCAGCGCGTCAAACATGGCCCTGAATCTGCTCTTCTAAAGTTCTACACAGCCGCCTTTAACTGGACGACGTCCAAATACAACCGGTTAGGTCTGAAAGTTATCCCACAGCATGCAGCCAGATAATTTACTACTGAACCAGCCCATATGCAAAATGTGGCTGCTTAAAATGGCTGCAAAATACAACTTGGAAAAAAAACCGTTCAGGGCCTGAACCCCAGAAAGCACTTTAAAATAAGTGCAGACAAAGTGCCCGAGCATCTGCCCGCGCCTTACCAAATTAAAAAAGAAAAGAAAGAAGCAGGTGCTAGCGCCCCAAAGTTGCCCCACCCCCATTCCTCGATATTTTCTTGAAAATCACAAGCCCCCCCCCCCCACACACACTCTATTCCACCCTCCCCACCCACCTGGCCCCCTGAAACCCCACCTGGCCCCGGTTTGTGTTACCTGCTCCCAACAACCTCCAGCAGAACCTGCTCGTTTTTCCACCATCATGTACTCGGATACCTCCTACTCTAACCTTAAACAGGGACGGAGTACTTTTAGAGGAACACCCCGCACCCTTTCCTTAGCCATGGAGAGTGTATTTTCAGAGGAACGTCACACCTCTTAGCTTTTCCTTTCTTTGGGGATTTACAAACGCACGTCATAAACCTGGACTCTCTCTCACCATTCGAATCCCACATGATGCAGAAAAACCCTTGCGGCCAGCCACACCGTGCAACAGGGCAGCACTTCATCACAGAACATGAGTTAGGAGCACAGGATTTACACACAGGAAACATTTTTTTGTGCAGAAAACATGGTTAACATAAGAACTGTCATACTGGGTCAAACCAAAGGTCTCCCAAGCCCAGCAGCATCCCGTCTCTGAAGGCGACCAATCCAGGTCACAAGTACCTGGCAGGATCCCAAGGAACAGAGATCCAGTCCTTCTTGCTCGTAACATAATCATACATCATTCAGATGAAACCACTTATTTACCCTGTATCTCGCTTTGAGTCCCACAGTATGAGAGCAAGTAATAAATCCTTGATGTAAATTAAATAAATAACCAGGGATGAGCGCTGGCTTTCCCAAGTCTACCTGGCTAATAATGGTTCATGCAACACAACAGGGAATCCTGTAACTAATAACAATATTTGTTTTCGCATATACTGTATAAACATGTTCTAATTAATAAAATTTGTCATATCTATTCTTTAGTTTCACAACCAACAATTTATTATATTGCACTTTTCATAATACATAGATGAAATTTACATACACAATCTTATAGCAGTATCATAAAAGATAGTGCATATCACCATATACATATATCCCCACCTTCAAATTATGTATATTACTAATTTGATTATACAAAATGTCCGAACATGCCCTCAATAATAACAATCCATACCCTCAACCCTAACCCGCTATCATATAGTCACATTCACTCATCACTCACTCCTCTAAAAATCCCACTCCCCATAAAATATGACACCACCCGCCCCGATGGTCTGCATATATCACCCAATAATCTATATCTATTAATTGGTATAGCAATTCCCTCCGAAATATATGTTCTCCAATTTCCTTGTTCCAACGATGTTCCTGTACTTTCCACTGGAATTATTAAAGTAGTTCACCCAACAAGGCTCCTTGTTTCACCCTCATCGGGCTTCTTCAGGGGAAATGTTATATCACTTCTTATTTTTGACCATATGCTTTTCTATCGCGAACGCGTTTTTGAATCACCATAAAGTCACCGCCGTTTCTCAATATCATCTGAACACCTCCAACTCCACTGCTTGATATCACTTTATAAGAACTCCCAACATTATGTCATACACCCGATACTCAACCCGGTACAACCACACCGCATAGTGCACTTAAATCTACAAAACAAATTTCCAAACGCCGATTTTTTTTCTATTTTTCAACTGAGCGAGGAGATTACCGCTGCCGACCACTGACTTCCAACTATGAGTTCTCTCATAGTTGTTACGAGAATGGTTTATGAACATTTCCTTCAGGAACTTGTCCAAACCCCTTTTTAAACCCAGCTACGCCAACTGCTTTCACCTCATCCCCCGGGCAAAAAATTCCACAGTTTAAATTGTGCACTGAGTGAAAACATACGGTCTCCAATTTGCTTTATATGTGCTACCTATTAGCTTCATGGCATGTGCCCTAGTCCTAATGCTATTGAAAAGGGGTAAAGAAGTGCTCCCTGTTTACCTGTTCCACCCAACATAACATTTTATACACCTCTATCCAGTCCAGGATTTAGGTTTAAGCATAGGATGCCACATTCTGAAGACACCAAATATCTAGGCCAAAGCAGAGCCTGCTTCTGTTTGCTTTGGGACCATGTGCCAGCAGAGCTTCAAAGGACTGCCAACCTGGCACTCTGCCTATGGGCACCAGTATCCTTGTATACGACCCTGGTTGCAGTGAGAATTAGTTACAGAGCAGCCCCTGCCACCCTCCTCTTTGTTGGTTCGGGACCAGCTACTCCATGAAGCGGTCATTTAGCACGTCCAGAAGACACATTTCCCCAATCAATCTGCTAAGCATATTTTTTTTTATGCACATTTTCAGGTTAGTGCGCTTTTTTTGAACCCCCAGTGCATCATTATACCATTAGCTTACTGCTCTGGGAATCAACATTTTTTTTAACATGCGATTTAAGACACCGTCGAGCCGATGCAATATTGGGCACGCAGGTCAGCGCGCCACCAAACACACGGCTGGAGGCGCTAGACTCACGCCCAGCGCAATGCTGCGATCAGCACGTCCAAACCAGCGCGTGGCTAACAGCGCTCATCGCATGTAAATTCCATATAGATGAGGCTATTAGCTATTATCACCCGATTTAAAAATTTCCCGTGCGGCCAACGCACCCATTGCAACACGTCAAGTTTAATGCCAGCCCGAGAAACCCATGCTCTCGTGCGTGCAGAATATCTCCCAACGTTTCTTCTACCAGCGTCTGCTCTCCCACTACAGACCTCAAGTGCGCATAAGGCGAAGGATACAACAGAGAGGAGGTGCCCCTGGACAGCAGGGCTCACCCTCAAAAGAAACCTGCAGGACATAAAGGAGGCCGAAGATATTTTGATATCGTTCCCTTCCCCCCCACTCCTGGACCTTTCTTCCGTGCTTCCGCAAGGGGCTAGCAGGTAATAGGTCCGGCTTACAGAGCCAGGCAGTTTAAAATAAGCCGGCTCCTTGGCTTCCTCTGCCCACCGTTCCTTAAAAGAGAACAGCCCAGCACGTCATGCTACCCCCCCCCCCCCCCAGGCTAACGTCAGTAACCTGATCCTCTCCCCCCTCCATCTGTTCAGACTTGAAAAGGCAGGCTGCCCTGCACACCCCGGGCTTTTAGCAGGGCTGGTCCCCGAAGGCAAGGAGATAATCACAAAGCACAACCCCCAGGGAAGGTGGACACAAATCTGCCCAGACTCTCAGTCACTAATCTCCAGACTAGCGGGGCTTTCTGTTCTCCAAGGCGCTTTCAGTAACATTTAACACGGGACTGCCTGATATTCTCAGAGTGCCCTGTCTACTTAATAAAGCTTTCAAGCTCCCGGACGGGCAACGGAGTGGCAGCTTCTGAGCCTTCAAAGCTAGGGATCCCATCCCAAAGCAACACAGCATGGCATAACTTGGGGCTCTGTTTTCAAGATCTCTCCCGTTTAGTGGAAAAATGCTCTTAAAAAAACCCGGGGGGGCCTCACAGTCACAGATTGAAAGAAATCCCATCCTGCCCTATAAAGAGTAACGAACCCAGGGCTTATGGGCCCTTATGGCTTCCTAGGGGAGTCCACAGAGGGAAGCTGGCAGTGGGCCCAGGGAATGGATGGCTGACAGCCAGGTTCATCAATTAGCGCTGTCAGCAGTTGGGCCATGAAGAATAGAATAAAAAGGAGTTCTTTTGACACCAAGACATAGCCCATGTAGGTATTAGGGGAACAAAAGATTTGTGGCATGGAAGAATGGAAATGCGGGAGGAGACTGAGGGAGCCAGGAGCAAGTGGAGTCCCTCTGCAAGGAGACAGGAAGACGCCCGGCCAGTCCTCTGGTGGCGCCGATTCGACAGAACCCCAGCTGGATGAGGGGACGCTGCAGGGGGGGTGCAAAAGATCAGGTGGAGGGTGCAAGCCTGTGTCGGGAAACATGCGGTGAGGGGACAACGGTGGCAGAGGCTGCAAACGTAGCAAGACAGCCGTTAGGCCGAGGGTGTGGGTAGAGAGCGGGCAGGGCCAGTTAGCCTGGGCTAGGCCTGAGAAGGTGCCAGAGGCAAGTCTCAGGAGCGGCACCAGGGGCTGAGAAGCGACAAGAGCCTGAACCAGGCAAGGCTGCAGTGGAAGCCCTATAAAAGAGAAATCCTGGGCAAGCGGTATAGGTAGGACAGGTCGAGTGCCAAAACCCAGTCAGATCCTTAAGATATCCCCCACTGAATATTCATATGTTATGTTATTTGCATTCACCACCACCGTGGCATGCAAATACACCTCAGGCACATTCACTGAGGACATCCTGGAAATCTGACTAGCTTGCGGCACCCGAAAGACTGGAGCTGCCTAGCCCTGATACAGGGAGCAGAACACACGGTAGCAGGAAGCGTGTGAAGAGAGAACGGGGATAAGGACCGGGGGGGGGTGTCGGGAAGCGTGCAGGAATCCGCAGGAAGGTGTACCGGCTTGGCAGCTCCGTTACAATGGAAGAAGGTGCCAGGGTTTGTCGTGGCGTAACCCGGAAGCCGGCGGAGGGTCAAGCGCTATCCAAGGAGCACCTCAGGAGGACCAGCTCACCAGCCAACTCAATGGTGGGTCCTCCAAGGACTTGACTGGACACCCGGGACTGGGTCAGCTGAGTCTGGGGAGACACTGTGGGGTGGGCCCCTCTGGCGGGACTAGTGAAATGTATTTGTTTAGATTTTTATATTCCGCTTTTCGGCACTTCACAGTGTACATCAAAGCGGATTACTTTCAGGTGCTGTAGGTATTTCCCTATCCTCACCGGGCTTACAATCTAATTTTGTACCTGAGGCAACGGAGGGTAAAGATGAGATATTTTGGGGTGTCTTCAAAAGACAAGAACTGCAGACGACATCACCACAGGTGCAATAAACCACTTATCAAACTGCTAGACTTTATACTCTAGCATTTATGTGCACCAACCATCATTTAGACAAATTCTTCAATAACGTCAGTAAACCAGAACATTTCCTGTACCTCACCAAACAAGGCACGCTCTGTCACTGGCTGTGTGCTCAAACTGCCGGATCCAGAGATGATTTACAAGTGTCAGATGTACTAACTCAGGGGGAAGAGCGGGCCAAAGATCACCAGGCTCTGAGCTACGGCACCAGCAAAGTAAATGTCCCCGCCCAGTCTACTGTCACCAGCTCTCTCGCATCACCTCCCCATGCCCCTCGTTCAACAACTAGAACTGGGCAGTCAGAGCGATCACAAAACAATTCTTCCTGCTCTCCACTCCCCTGCCGGAACTTTCCCGCCTGCCGGGGCCGTCCACCCCAGAGGTGGCTGCGCCTACAGCTCCTGAACTGATGGAGGGAGATCTCGCTTGGGTGAAAGGTGCCGCACAAATAGACATGAGTGTCCTTGTGTGAAGGAACTATCGCACTGCCTTCAGATGGCACCCCCTCAATACCACCCCCAAGCACCGAGATCCAAACTTGCCTCAAGTCGCTAATCATCAAATCAAAGAGGCATTCAACACCCAAACGAGCACATTCGGGCTCTACTGAACCCCAAATCCCCTTTCTCCATAGGTATGAAATAAGGTCCCAGCATTCATCACCAGTAACATCCAATCCTAGGGAAGGTTCTTTGGATTTTTAAACAAAGGACAGCCAAAAACACAACAGAGGGCTGGAGGAGGTTGGCCACTTCCCCATTGCCTTTGCAGACACAAAGATGAGGAAAAAAAGGTCCCCCCCTTAACTGTGGCTCCCCCACAATTTGCATCGGTCATTCACAGTGCCTTGTGCTTCCCATGTGGAGAGCATTAGGAAGCCAGCATTGCAGTAACTGCTTCCTCGGCCCTACCAAGTCCACTCAAAAGACCTTTCAGGTCTGCTAGGATTGCCAGCCGGCTCCAGATTTTCTGGACAGGTTGATCCAGTCCTAGTCTTACCTCGCTGCTTGCATGGACTTATAGGGTCGGATTTTCAAAAGGTTACACGCGCTGGGCCTATTTTCAAAAGGCTCGGTGACGCGCGTAAAGCCCCGGGACGCGTGCGAGTCCCAGGGCTGAAGTAAAGTTTTAAAACAAAACAAAAAAAAAAGAAAGCAACAAAGGTAGGGGGGAAAGGGCGGGGGAGAATAGCTAATAGCCTCATCAGCATGCACTTGCATGAGGTGAGGGCTATGTGCTTCGAGGGAGGGTTGGACGCACGTTTCGGACGCGTCAGCCCCCTTATAGAATAAGGGGCTGTGGATGCAACTTCCAACCACGGGTTAAACTGTATTGCATGGGCCCCAGAGAGGGCGGCGCAGGCAGCTCCATCTCATGCCCGTTCCTTGTGGATATCCTTAAAAAAAAACACAAAAAAACAGCCTGGCTGGGGAAGGCCGAGACCCGCTGGCCTACGTTGAGAGCTGGCGCACAATACAAATCTCTAGTGGGGGGAGGGGCATTCAAAACCGAAGGAAAAGAAAAAAAAAAATAAATCAGTCGCATGATGTTCGAGCGAGCCCCCCGGCTCACTACGGACAGGGAAGTGACTCGGGAACGGCGACGAGGACCTAAGGCCGGCCCCAGCTGGCACGCTGCTAGCACCACGTCAGAGACGAGAACCCACATCCTGATGAAGAGAGAACCAGTCCCGCAGCCCCGGCAAACGGCAGAGTGAATTTTTCTCTGTAGGAGAACGGCCACCGGCTCAGAAATGCGGTGGCACCTGCCATGGAACTTAAGAAATTCCACCCTCCGGAGTCCAAAAAAAAAAAATTGGGGGGGGGTGGATGGGGCTGGAATCCCTGCAGCGCGTGATACTGGTTTGTAGGTTGCACGAATCCTGTTTTCAGCGGGATCAATACAGCTCTAGGAGTAGGGAATCCAGCCCCGAGTGTTTGACTTTGCTTGTTTGCTCTTCTGCGTGTTTGCTGACTCTTTAGGCAGCTGGAACGAGGCAGAGGAAAGTCAAGGCGCTGTCGATTCGAGGGCCTTGTGCTGACAGCAGACAACCTGCCTCGCTCGCCCGTCACCAGTAAGCTAATGACTCTCCCCCCATGTCAGCTGCTTTCCCTATTAAAATGTCCCCTACAATCTGGAGAGAGAGAAAATATTTTAAACTTGAATTTATCCGAGCTGCCGCGTCTTCCACAACAAGCAGTGCACTGGATTTTAGCACCAGCTTTCTTTTTATATCATGTTCAGTGATTCTACAAACCACAGACTCCACCAACGTATCTGAATAAAGACTCCCATTGCATTTCCAACACTAAAAACAAAAAAATAGAGACTGATATTTATTTTATAATCACATTTATAAATCACCTCCCTCCTGAGTGGCCTGAGGCCATTTACATACACACAATTTTAAAATACCCCTGATAGTAACCAGGCGTGTGCTGGAAGTACGCTGGCACCTGCAGCGGCAAGTGGGCGAGAACAGATAGGCAGAGAGCAAGCATAAAAAAGGCAGGCCCAGCCTGCACGGGTGTGCAAACCGTGCAGATGCACAGGGTGGCACACCCGGAGGGGCACTGGGAGCAGGGAGAGGCCCTTGTTGCTGCCGGTGGACCAATCCCACCGGCGGTGGAAGATTTTTGCTTTTTTCTGCCGCCGGTGGATCGGGTCCACCGGTGGCAGAAAAAACAGGGGGGGGGGGGGGGGGGGGGCGTGTCGTTTTGATGCTGTGCGCGCCAACCGCGTCCAGCAGGAAGATTGGCAGGGCCGTGGTGCAGCACAGGGCAGCAAAACAAGCTAGCACCGGCCCTGACAAAAGGAAGCACGTCCTCCGGATATCTCCCCACCATCAGCCTTTCACCGAGCTATCAAATGCAGCTCACACTTTTGGTTAAAACTCCTAGAGGCCAGACAAGCCCTAAAAAGGTGGCACGCTCTGCGCGCTGGGAAACAGAAAAGCCTCTGAATGCAGCGACACGAGCTGGGAGGGGCTGGATTCCCATCCGCGAGAATAAAGCAGCCCGATCCTGCTGCAAAAGCAAGAATCAAAAATAAAATCTTTCATTCTGCAAACTCCAGCGCCTGAATGTGCCCCCCCCAGATGTTGTCATCGGGTGATCCTGTGCAACGGATCTTCTGGCAAATGATTTTGTTTGAAAGCTTGTCCGGCTGAGGCCTCGCTGAGGACCTGGATTTAGACAGCGTCGTCGCCTCCTTTTTTTGCTACTGGTTTTGTCTCTCCCAGCGCAGCCACCACTCTGTCATCAGACAGGTTCACCCCGAGACCTCTCATCTCGTCTGCCGCACATCAGTATCCCGGTGCCTAAAACATATTGCCCTCCTGGATTTCCGTAACCCTAAACGAATGACTGCAGTTTGTTTGGTTTTTTTTTTTTTCTTCGTACAGTGAATCCCGGCTGCCAAACACTCGACCCACTCCTAGAGCTGCGCAGTTCTAAGATGAGTCAACATCAGTGGGTACTCCCCAAGTCCCCTTACCACAATACGCACACTGGTCTGTTCCACACCGCATTTTGTGGGATGAGAGGTCTGAATGGGCTGACAATCTTCAGGAAGCTCTCAAATGCCCAGAAGACCTGGTGGGTTCTCTGGCACTACTAGCCAAAATATCCCCTTTTCAGCTCTAATGATTTATCTGACATAATGCCAGTCGGATGTAAAAAAAAAAAAAGGGGGAATCAGCCACCCCCCCTTCACTGTGATGCTTTTACACTGAAAGGTCTAGATCTACCCATCGTGCAAAAGAGCAAAGATAATTCGGGGTTTGCGAACCCGCCGGCACCGTACCACGCAGCGGCCTGGAAAAGCCTGAGCCAGGTAACGCCGTCTCTCACACCTCCAAAAGGATTTGGAAAAAGAACTGTACGGGTCTTTGCCGACCTGGCTTTTGGGGCAGGCGCTGGAATCATTTGGAAGAGAGCTAACGATCAAAGCCTGCTGTCCGTTTCGAGCTCACTGATGTACCCTGAGAGGGTCAAGGCCAGGGTGTGCCATCCGTCCCTTCCAATGCTTTCAAATTACCGGTATTCTAGCTCACAGATTCTGAAGCTGGGATGCAATATTACTATCCGGCTACGTTTACGTATTTACATATTTTTTATATTCTGCTACCTCTAATCGGTTGTTCAGAGCAAATCACAATCTTCAGATTCATACTTAAAAAAACACACTTTCAGCCGTTACAGGATAGTACTCCTAAAAGAATGGAATGAAAAGTAAACATTTAAAACAATCAATGAATAAAATCTAAGTATAAAGAGAGACCCACTGGAACCTGTAATGCAAAATAGCTGGGGACGGGGCCTAAACCTTCAATTTACTGAAATTAATTTGGTAACCTGAAACCCCCACCATATGTCACCAGCCCCTCTACCAGGTGAGGCAGCGAGGAGGCCATGGGGATGAGAAATATTCAGCAGGATCCTGTCCGCATATGGCGAGATCTTTTGTATTCTCCCTGAGATATCTGCACCGCGTGCGGTAGGTGACACTCTGGGCTTTCTGAGCGAGGGGGGGGGGGGGTGTGCCATGGTAAAGGCCCACAGCCAGGAAGATAATGGGCACTTTATCTGATGCCACTGCCCAGAATAACCATGACTACAGGCGGAGGCCTTTACGTCGGCTTACCTTGATTCTACAGTTTAAAAAAAAAAACTGCCCAGCAATAACCAACACCCTAAAAAGGAACTGCCGCCGAGCTTGGAAAAAGTGGTACTCAGTATCTGTCGCTACCACCATGCAAAGACCCTGGAAGAGAGGCGAGAGATGAACGAGTGCCTGCACACAGTGGTGGAAGAGCTATGAATTATGGGCCACGGTTGATTCAGATGGATCAGCTTTGGGAGTGGAGATTCCAACTTACCTATCAATGACTTAGCCAAATTATTTTTCAGATCAACATTAAGTAAGAAGGGGAAAGGCTTATATTTGTAGACAGCTGTATGATTCAAACTAGGACCACGGGGGGGTCACTCTTCAGATGGTTTTATCCAGCTAAATTCAGGACTTAGACAGACAAGTTGTGGGTTTTAAATTTCCCGTCACTCTGAACAACTCCAAATTGTTCTGATAACTGTTTAGGCAGGTAAAACGTTAGCTGTGTAACTTGAGAGTCGTTCCGGGGCAGAGTTAAGTTAGCTGGGATAAGAAATCTGGCTAACTCCAATATTAAACAGAGTTAGCCCAATAACTTCTCTAATTTATCTGGCTAAATCTGGTCCTGCTGGAGAGCAGTCCTAAAGTTAGACAGATAAGTTTATTCAAATAACTAGGACTTTATCCTGCTATACTGGCAATGCTCTGCTGTACAGCTGTAACAATCTATCCAGCTGGCTTTAGCCACATCAATTGCCTGCTTGCCGCACTGCTGAATACTGACCCTCCTGGGGGCTCGTCACTGATCCTCTCTCTGTGCTTTCCTTGAACACTATTTGAAGAATGGGGGATAACTTCTGGCTGAATTAATTACAGAATTCCTGGGAATCCCATCTGCTCCAGGGGGACTTACCCAATTTCATGCTCAAAACAGTGGTCCGTATCTCCTCAGGGTAAGAGGGAACATTTGGTGCCGCTTTGTCCTCCTCCCCTACCCCTAGTAGAGTAATTGCACTAAGAAAATGACAAATATCACTAACAGATGACGACGGCGGGTGCCCCTGCTACAGCATTCTAGAATAGCAAATGCCCTATTAATACCCTGCTGCAGGATGCACACAGAGCCAGCCTTACCTTTTGACCTCAGCTATGGTATTCGCCCGAGCTCGTGCATGAAGGCCACCTGCCAACAATCTGCTAGGACCATCCCCGCACTCAAAATAGAGCTGCCTGATCCGCCGGAAAACCTGCTGCTGCAATCCGCATGGAAAAGCCCCGAGATTCAGCCCTCGCTGCGGCCAGCTCTTGCAGGGTTACCTTCCAAAACAGAGGGGGGGGCAGGCGATTCCGACCCTCGACTGCTGCAAAGCCGCGCAAGGTTTTTCTGAATTATGCAGGAGAAACATCCGCGTGCACTGCCTCCACCGCATGCAAGTCCATCTCGTGCATATTCAGTGCGGATTATCCCGAAAACTCGGCCGACCTGCAGCCCGCGAGGACCAGAGTTGCCTACCCCTGCAACCAACAGGTAGGCCCTGTGAAAACTCTCAGCTCTGTAGGGCAGCCTTCTCCCTTGCCAATTTAAATTATTCACAAAGCATCCTACATAAGCTATGACCTTTTGCAACCATCTCTTTCAGTATTTTACCCCGAGAAGGTAACATTTGTTTATTTTATGGATGGTTTTAGATACGGCGTCCTGATTAGGGCATCGCACGTTATAAAAAACAGAAAGAAGCCGAAGAGCATACCCGTCTCCCCAAAAAAAAAAAATGCAATTAAGTATCAGGAAATCAGAGTAACCATTTTAGAAGTTCTCTTGGAGATGAACACTTGTAAGACTGATCGCAGTTCGCTTTAATTCTGCAGGAGAATTACTGATGATCAATAAAGCATGGAAAACTGAGGTCACTGTAAGATTTTTTTTTTTTTTTACTACCATGTGCCAAAGTGAAGTCTGTGAGCAATCTTCAGCCAGATGGTAACGCATGCGTGCACGCACAAAATCTGCACATGCAAAGCCCACCAGGCTTTTCCCATATCTTATTACGGTGCTTCCCACATCCAGCTCAGGGCTCACTTCACCCTGGCACACCATCACCTTCCCCACCTCTTCACATCATCATCATCTTCTCTTCCCCATCCCTTAAAATCATCACTGTCCCTTCCCTCTCCTTCCACCCTGCCGCAACCATCAAGTTCTCTTTCCATCCCTCCCCCCCGGGTATTATCACCACTTTCTTTTCCTTTCCCCACATGGCATCATTATAATCTTCTCCTCCTTTACCTCTCACCCCACCCCCAGTACTATCATCACCTTCTTGTCCCTCTTCCTCCACCTCCCCTCCAGCAACATCATCACCATCCCTTTCATCTCCCACTACCCCCTACCCCCCCCCTCCCCGGCATCATCACCTTCCCTTCCCTTTCTTCTCCCCAACACCCCCTGGCACACTCAGCTGACCCTTGTCCCCCCTGGAACAGACGCTTATCTGGTGCAATCAGAACCACAGAGGGCAGGCCCGGCTTGCGAGACTGCAGGGACCCGCGCAGTTTCAGCTGCAGAGGAGAGCCAGCAGAGGGAGAAGCAGCAGCAGATCAGCACTGCTCTCTGTTTCCCCCTGCTGGCAGGAGGACATCCTGCAGGCTGCAGTGGCTCACCATTGGGAAACGCTGTCTTATAATATAGAAGTCTCCAGCATGAATCAACAAGAGAAATCTGGAAGAGGCAGCACACTTGTTGGCTTTCCCCCAAGTTTGGAGGCAGAAGGGCTGTTCCCCCTCTTTCTGCCTTGGTTGGAAAATCTATTCCAAGTTATTCTAGCTGGATGATGGACTCTGCCTAACAAGTGAACCAGCAGCAGTGTTAAAGGGAGGCATCTATCCCCAGTCATGGGTACAGGAGATTTCAAGGAGCTGAGCACCACTGGGAGAGGTAACCATTGTGCCAGGAAAGATTCAAGCATTTAGAAGGACAGGTAAGAACATAAGAAATTGCCATGCTGGGTCAGACCAAGAGTCCATCAAGCCCAGCATCCTGTTTCCAACAGAGGCCAAACCAGGCCACAAGAACCTGGCAAGTACCCAAACACTAAGAAGATCCCATGCTACTGATGCCAATAATAGCAGAGGCCATTCCCTAAGTCAATGGACTTCTCCAAGAACGTATCCAAACCTTTTTTAAACCCAGCTACACTAACTGCACTAACTACATCCTCTGGCAACAAATTCCACAGCTTAATTGTGCGTTGAGTGAAAAAGAAATAAGTGCCCCCTAGTCCTTCTATTATCCAAAAGTGTAAATAACCAATTCACATCTACTCATTCAAGATCTTTCATTATTTTAAAGACCTCTATCATATCCCCCCTTAACAGTCTCTTCTCCAAGCTGAACAGCCCTAACTTCTTCAGCCTTTCAAGGGGTCCTTGTGGAGATTCAGGCAGCCCAGCACCAAGCCTTAGGGAGCCTGGTCTGTAAAGTTGCCACTCCGATCACATATCTAGACTGGTTGCAGGATACTGCACATGTTTTTTGCTGTGGCATCTGCCATTCCTCCCATTTCCTGCAAAATTATACAGTGTTTATGGTGTGACTGCACTTCGTTTTGTCATCGCCTTGATTTTGCTCCTCCTTCCTGCCCATCTGGAAGTCATCTGCACAACACAAGCTGGATGCTGCTGCCATAGAGCAAACCTTGATTTTGGGATTCAAACTATGATGCACAAGCCATGGGCCAAGCATACAAAATGCAGCAGATTAGAGAATGGCACAAGAAGGATGGTGATACTAACTTGACAACCCAAAGTAGAGCAAGAAAAGCTCTCCCAGCAAAAATGACCACCATTGCAGTCACAGCTATAGTCTTTCATTTCTCTTCCTTACCAAATGCTAGAGTTGAAGGTTACAGAGAGTGAGAAAGCACAAAGAACACAAAAACAAGTTTCAGCACGAAAGCCAGCAACTCACTAGACCCTGATCCACTGATGACAGCTGCAAACCAGAGACATGGGAGGGGATGCATCTCCTGTACAGATAATTTGGTTTTCTCAAGCTGTGTCTGTCTGAGGAAATGGCAAAGATAATTTAAAGCGATCAAGGATAGGAAACAGATCATGAATAAAAACGTCCACTGATAGCCTGGTAGAGGAGAACAAATCAAGGGTGACACAGTGTCTGCAGGGAAATCCTGAGTTGCGCGATGGGGCAGAAATAATCCCTACAAATCTTTGCAAGTGAATCAGGAGATGCCCATTTGGCTTCCGACATCTGTCAAAACGGATGAGGTCCAGTGAGACATTTTAGCAGCACGCTGAGTCTCAAAAGATAACCTTCCAATGGTCCCTTCTTTTAGTCCATTTCTTAGTTCAAAAGAGATCCAAATGCATTCCAAACCCACTATTCAAGGCCAAGAGACAGAGAAGTGTGCAAGAACTTTTGAATTTGATGAATGATGCATTATCGATATTAAAATATGTTTTGTAATATCCAAAGTGAGTTCATGAAACCTTGTGAAAACAGTTCATGTGAGTTAATGATCCCACGGTGGTACATTCACAGGCGGGAGAGCCAAAACTGAAGCAGTACCCGGGACGGCCTGGTGTCCTGCTTTATACAGGGCAGGCCTGCACTTTAAACAAAAATTGGGTTAGGTCCTCCTGCTTAAGCAAGGCCAGGATGACAATTGTCCTGTTTTTCAATCTGGCCATAAACAGAAAAATTAATTTGCATGAATTTCATACAGTAATACAACATAATAATACAAAAAATATCATAAAACATGATCCATTCTACCAATCAACGAACAATATCAATATTAAAACACCACATCAACCTATCTCACCCATACCCTACACTCAATATCCCTGGTTAAACCTATTCCTCCCACTCCCTCCCAGTTGCTCCCAAAGAAAATCCCAAAGGGCAACCCCTTTGGTTTGCTATTTCAGGTGCAATCCTTTGGGGTGACCCACTCCCTGCAATGCATCTTGGCTTTGAGGTCAGGCCAGATGACCTCAGAAGGGGCAGAGCCACCAGGACTGGCTCTGGATAGCAGCAAAGGCAGCATATAAAGCCAGGCGATGAGGCTCCAGACAGTAAAATCCTTATCTAGCTACTGAAGGATCTTCCTCCACGTAAGTGACTTCCTTTCTCCTACAGCGGGCCTTGGCTTTGAGGGCAGGCCCAGAAGAGGGGGTGGAACGATTAGAACTAGCTCTGGGCAGCAGCAAAAACAGCATGTCAAGGAAGGCTATGGGGGCTCCAGACAGCAAAGCCCCCACCTAGCTACTGGAATATCTACCTCCAGGTAAGCGACTTCCTCTCTCCCATGGCAGGCCTTGACTTTGAGGTCAGGACCGGATGATATCAGCAATGGGGAGAGTTTGTGTTGCTGTTACTTACGTGAAACCAGAATTTGAATATCCATTTAAAGTTTTATATTTTAAAATGTGATGCCCAATTGCATGTTTTTAGAAGATCGTTCTTGGAGGGGGGGGGGGCAGAGAAGTGGGAAAAGGAGGGGGATCATGATTGGTTCCATTAACAAAATTCTGGCAGGGATCTTATTGGTCTGAGCCCTGTTAAATAGCAAGTAACATCTCTGGGAGAACTTGATGGCATGTTCCGCTAAGAGAGAAGCAGTAAGGGAGGGGGGATTTGAGAGAGACTGCTGTGGACAGAATGGGCCCCTGTGGTCAGAGGGAGAACAGTTGAGACTTGAGAGAGAGAAAGACTGCTGGGAGGTAGAATTGAGAGAGAGGCTGCTGGGAAAGAAGGGTGCTGAGAGAAAAAGCTGGGGACAGGATGGGGTTAGGGGGATGAGAGTCTCATTTCATCTCCCACACATCGCAGGGCCCCAGCAGTCTGTTTTTCTCATCATGGGAGCTGGGGTGGACATTCAGAAAGGGAGAGAGAGAGAGCTATTGTAGGGGAGAAGCATTTTATCAATAAAATTATAACTAGCATGCTCATACCTGTAGGCCTAATGCACACCTGTGTTAACCTCGAGCCCTTGCCAAAATATCAATTCTGGCTATGCCACTGACTCACTTGGGTTTTTCTTAATTTCTCTCCTCACCTGTTTCCCCAGTTTCTACTTATTATTTGTATAGTACATAGAAACATAGAAATGACAGCAGAAAAAGACCAATCGGCCCATCCAGATGGCCCAGCAAGCTCCCACACTTATTTTCCCATACTTATCTGTTTCACCGACCACCAAGTTCAGGGCTCTTGTTGGTAATTGTTTGATTCAAATTTCCTGCCACCCCCTGCCGTTGATGCAGAGAGTAATGTTGGAGTTGCATCAAAGGTGAGCATAAGGCTTAATGGTTAAGGGTTGTAACCGCCGCATCAAGCAAATTACCCCGATGCTTGTTTACCCAGACTGCACAGATCATTGCCTTGTTGGATGTTGTCTGAATGTAAATCCTCTTTTTCACATTTCCCCTTAACATTAAAGCAGAGAGCAACGCTGTATATGCATTCAAAGTGAAGTATCAGGCTTAATTGGTTTAGGGTAGTAACTACCGCAATAAGCAAGCTACCCTCACGCTTATTTGTTTACCCCCACGCTTATAGTGCTACTAGATGTACACTATGCTCTCTGCAGCTCCCCTTTTCTCCTCAGATTCATCTGTATTATCCCCCTCCCAGGTTCCTCTCCATCTCCCCCTCCTCTCCGCTTCTTGGAGCACAGTACTAGGAGGCAGAGAAGTGGCAGGCCAGCAGAATAGAAACATGATGAGAGCGTGCCTCCTGTCCCCTCAGCTGCTTTTCCCCTATGGTGCGAGCTTCCTTTGTAATCAGAAGGGGAGGAGAAGAAACTGAGGATGCATGATTACTGTGTCCCCATGCTATCAGCCTGCCATTCAGTGCTGTTGATCTGACTTATCAAGGCAGAGAAAGGTCAGCCTTTAACACGTAGCAATGTCTGGTGCGGCTTTACTGAAGGAATGTGCCATATTCTGCAGACGCATCCTAGTGCTGAAACCTCATGTGGGAACCCATAGGCAAGATTTATAAAACTTTTGAAAACAAGATGATACACTTCAACTATTAGGTCACTGTCAAGGTATAATGTGTGAGTCACTGGGCCTAAAGTCGTATTCTAATGCGCTAATTCTTATAATTATGTGTTTCACTCCATTCACGAGTGCCAAGCCACAGATGTGAATAAGTGGAACTTAATGCCCTTGTAAGATGACTTGCTGACATACTGATCAACAAAATTATCCAGTTTTATATTGTGAGGCCAGAGCCAAGAACACAATGCTGCAATGAACCCATAATATTTTACTGAGCTAGCAGGAGGTGATGAAGATAAAACTCCAAAGCAGAGGAACAAAAGCCTGCCTTCTGCTTCCACCAAGAGCCTCATTGGTTAAATCCTGGGGTGCAGCACTTCCTTGCAAGAGCTCCACTGATTGGTTACAGCCTGGAACACAACGCTTCCTTATAAGAGCTCCACTGACTGGTTGAGACCTGGGACACGCCTCTCTCCTACAAGAGCTCCCTCGGTTGGTTACAGCGTGGGGCTGCCCTCTCCCTAACACATCTGTTATGGCCACCTGCAGCTGAAGACTGCTCTAGCCTTCAGTTGTGCATCTATACCCTAACAATTGAAGCATATATATCGATAGTCGTTTCAGTTCTGGGGAACCACTGCCTGCTTTCACTGAGCACGATCTCCCACAATAACCAAAGAGTTCTAAGCAGAGTTTTAAAACTAACTTTTTAAAGTTATTTTAGTAGTTACAGCCTATTCGTAGCTGAACTGGGGAACAGATGTTTACCTCCTCACCCAGGTCAACCTGATCAGGCCGATCCTGTCCTGTTTTTGCCCACTGCATGCATGGAAAAGTAGTCCCTTTTATTTATTTATTTATTTTTATGATGTGCAGCTATATTGTCACTATTTTTTGTTGACCGATCTTCTTTCCTAGGTCCTTTTCTAAGGAGGAACTAAGTTCCCATGTCTGATCCCACCAACAGATGGTGCAATTCTGGTCACCGTATCTCAAAAAAAAGATACAGCAGAATTAGAAAAGACACAGAGAAGGGCAACCAAAATGATAAAGGAGATGGAACGATTCCCCTATGAGGAAAGGCTAAAGAAGTTTGGACTTCAGTTTAGAGAAGAGATGGCTGAGCGGAGATATGGTAGAGGTTTATAAAATAATGAGTGGAATGAAACGAGTAAACGTTAAGCGATTGTTTACTCTTTCAAAAAGTACAAAGACCAGGGGACACACAATGAAGTTACTAAATAATACATTGAAAACAAATAGGAGAACATATTTTTTTACTCAACGCATAATTAAGCTCTGGAATGTGTTGCCAGAGGATGTGGTGAAAGCTAGCTGTTTTTAAAAAAGGTTTGGACAAGTTCCTGGAGGAAAAGTCCATAAACCATTATTAAAGTAGAGTTGCAGAAATCCACTGATTATCCCTGGGATGAGCAGCTTGGATTCTATCTACACCTTGGGATCCTGCCAGGTACTTGTGACTTGGATTGGCCACTGTTGGAAACAGGATACTGGGCTTGATGGACCTTTGATCTGACCCAGTATGGCAAGTCTTATGTTTGAAACAGACCTATTTCTCTTAAGGAAATCACAACAATGTTTACAGTTCCCTCTTGTTCATCTGAGCTTCCAGCTCAATCTGAACCAACTTCTTTTAGGACTACAGCATTCTGAGCCTTAAATCACAATTACTGAGGCTTTTTTTTTTCACCCCCTATTTATATTCCCTCCCAACTCAGCCCAGCCACAGTCTTCAGCCAGAGAGGGCAAAGCACTGCTCCCTCTGGAACCTGGCTAGCACAGATCCTGAGTCTGGCTGTTAGGTGTCAAAGCTGAGCAACTGGCTGGGACCCTTTCCTTCCATGAAGTTGTGAACACTGCCTCTGCCGTATCCCCACCCAGCAGGCCCAGGCAGCAGAGTCCTGGCCCAGGGATTGAACTCGGATCTTCCTCACGGCAGAGGATATGCCACAGGCCTTCCGCATGGCGCAGCTCATGGCCACTGAGCCACCAGGCCAGCCCAAATACAATGTTTAAAAAAAGTATCTTTATGCTAACGCAAAGAACATAGAAACACGACAGTAGAAAAAGCAGAGATCAGGATCGCCGCCTGCCTCACTGGAGTTTGATGAAAGCTGAGGGGGCAAGCGGCACTGCTGCCTGAAGACAAAGTCCGATACTGGCCAATCTTCAATAAAGTTACAAAATCCATTAACTTACAGGCCGATTCAGTAAAGTCCACGGGAGAGCGGGCAAACTCCCGCTGCTCCGGCGCGCGCACAGGCCACTCGCCTGTGCGCGCGATACAGTATTTAAATGAGGCCCGGCGGTAGAAACGGGCAAAAGGAGCGGCGGCTGTCAGCGAGTTTGACAGCCGACGCTCAATTTTGCCGGTGTCGGTTCTCGAGCCCGCTGACAGCCACTGGCTCGGAAACCGGACGCCGGCAAAATTGAGCGTCCGGTTTTCAACCCGACAGCCACCGGCCAACTTCAAATTTTTTTTTTTACTTTTTTTACTCTTCGGGACCTCCGACTTAATATCGCCATGATATTAAGTCGGAGGGTGCACAGAAAAGCAGTTTTTACTGCTTTTCTGTGCACTTTCCCGGTGCCCGAAGAAATTAGCGCCTACCTTTGGGTAGGCGCTAATTTCTGAAAGTAAAATGTGCGGCTTAAACAGGGAGAGGCTTCTGGCAATAAGAAGGTGGTTATAACACTCAGAAGAAAGAGAGGATAGTAAGGCCCATTCCATCTGGCCAATTTACTTCCTGTTGAAATGTCATTGACCCCCACTCTGATCTATTTATTTATTTGAAAGTTCTTATAGACTGCTAATACAATTTGTTAATTGATCTACTGGCTTTCCCCTCATTTCCTTGCAACTAAGGCTACTCTGTCCTTCTCCCATGCTTTCCTGAGCTCTGCCACTGTTTTTCTCTTCCTCTCCGCCCTTGGAAGCGAGGCCGGTCCATGCAGCCACCATCCTTTCTATGAAGACATGGCTTCCCGCAAGATGTAAACGCAGTGATATTGTCTTTTGGGAGTTTTGGGGGGGTTTTTCCCCAGTACAGCTCAGTTTTCAAACTGCTGCATGAAGATTAGGACTTAGTTTGACTTTTGCCAAGTTTAGCACCTGCGATTTGTGTAAAAAGATGAAATGTCAGCTCAACCGCTATTGCAATTTTGTTTTCCAGGTAGAAGGTCAGTAAAAATTGAATGGCGCGCACACATCTATACCTGGCTATCCAGAGGCTACTGTTCCGCGATTTTAACCCAAACTTTCTTGAATTCCGTTAGTGATTTTGCCTCCACCGCTGGATGGGTCTCAGGTCTTCTTTCAACCTACCCAACTTTAACATGGTAAAATAGTATTGTTGGCAGAAAAAGACCAAATGGTCCATCCAGGCTGCCCAGCAAGCTTCCCATGGCAGCAACTGCCGCTCTGTGCGGGTCACCCCCATGCTTTATGTTAAGGATAGTAATACTTACAAGCAAAACCAAGCAACTGCCAACCCAGAACCAAATTACTGAAACATGTTTACAATGGTGAGCAGCCTTCCTGATCCTTCAGACAATGCTGCTTGAACGCTCTTTGCTTTTTGACTTGGCGGTAGAAGCAGTCCCTGTGCTTTTCCTCTTTATGTTCGGATATCAGTATCCCAGATCGTAAAAGTCAGGGTCTGCATCGGTTGTCGTCCGAATTCCCCCTTCTCCACTGCCGTAGAAGCAGAGAGCAATGTTGCAGTTGCGTCAAAGCATCAAAATAATCCCCCGTGTCTTTTGCTAAGGGTAGTAACCGCCGCACCAGCAAGTTACCCCCAGGGCCCCTTTTCTTCATTTTCCATCTTCTGGCCTTTAGGGATCCACAGTTTGTTTTTTTTCCCATGCCCCTTACTGTTTTTGTCTTCACCACCTCCTCCGGAAGGGCATTCCAGGCATCCACCTCCCTCTCCCTGAAGAAATATTTCCTGGCGTTGGTTTAGGACACAGCCAGTAGGTGGTCCCTGTGCCACTGAACATGAGCACCTCATCCTTATAAACTGTCATTCTCTATGGGGATGGGGTTAGAGCACAGGGTGCTCACTAATCTTACCTATATGATTTGCTATGATCTTACCCAGGATTGCAGCAAACCACAACGTGGTTTGCTGCAAAGCAAATTTGACTACTGTAACTAATCACATCCAAAGGCCACACGGCAGGCCATGCCTCCAGTATGCGATAAAGGGGTTTTTTTATTAGCCGGGACCACTCATGACATAGCTCCCTTTCAACAACAGCATCGTCTGATCTTTGTTTAAAAGCAGCTTCTAAACCTGGGGGCTGATAAAAAGCAAAACTTTAGCAGTAACCTCACACGCATTCCCAGTTGTCAGTGGTAGAGGATAATCATGTTTTCCTGTCCTGTGGGACCTGCTCAGTCATCATATTACCAGAGGCGGCAGCCCAGCAGCTGTATGCTGCATTTAAAGGGTTTTGTTTTTTTTTTTTCAAAGAGAAAAAAAAAAAAAGCATACAGCTGAATCTTGTTAGATGGCTAACAAACGGCTGCACACTTCCTTCCCCTGATATAGATCCCACTGCACTGCAAGAGCTCACAGCCAACATCACTGCTCTCTGCGCAAGAAAGCCAGAGACGGCTTCAGGACCACCTTATACAAACAGACCACAAAATCTGTTTAGTAAGATGAAATGGCAGGTGCATGGCAGCCATTAGAAATGCGATGGCTAGCCCCAGACTAGTGAGTCCCAAATCACCCCCCCATCCCCAACTCCAAGAGGTACCCACCATAAGAATTCATGAGATTTATCTGCATGAGCCAGGATCATTTGTAATATTTTGATCACCCTGAAAAACAGACTTGTCGGGGGTGGGGGAGGGAGGATCTTAAGGACCAGATGGGGGGAACCGCTGCAGTAAAGCGAGCAGCAACAGAAGCCAGGTCGTGTTTTTAACATTTCTACGTGCCCCGTTGGGGGCAGGGAGCTACACCTCTCTGGCTGGGGAAGGCACGTCTCCGGGCCTCTCCAGAGCTTTGTCACAGCCACAGACCACGACATCAGAGACTCGGTGAGCGCCCACTCCCAGCACCCAGCAGGAGGAAGTCAAGCAGAGGAGGAGAAAAGCGGATGTTTAATTCACCCTCTCTGTCTGATCATCAGTGCTTGTGAGGGCCAAGCTCTGAACTCACTGGGTAAGCCAGGAAGACGGTTTTACCGCTGGAAAGCTTTCTCTCTCTGAGGTTTGGCAGCCGAGACATCTCGTCTGCTCGGGGGGGGGGGGGTGTTCAACTCTTCGTTTTGAGCAGATCTTCTCCATGCGAGCAGAACAGAAGAAATCGTGTTTCGTTCGGGATGTAGGCTCCGGCTCCCGGCGCTGGAGGTACCGTGCCATGAAGGAGCTGAAGGCAGCACAGCCACGATCGCCTTTGGCCTCCCTCCAGATGCCCCTGCTGCAGACCTTCCTTATGAATCTCTGCCGTAGGTCACCCCTGTTGCTTTCGATCGGTGCCTAGCGATCTAGTTCTGTGCAGATCCTTACCTCCTTTTTAATGCGACTTGTTCCATGTGCAGAACAAAAAAAAAAAAAGGGCACAGGTTCCATCCGTCCTGTTCATTTTGCCGCACCACAAACAGGAGCTCTGGGGCCTCAACCCCCGGGTTCCCTGCAGCACAGGCCCCTCGGTGCTGCTCCCAAGCTTTCTTGAATTCTCTTGCTATTTTGGCCTCCATCTCCCCTCCAGGTAGCCACCACCCTTTCTGAGTAGAAGTGCTTGCTCACACTCAGGCCGATACAGAACGGACCGTTTAGCCCCCGTTTGGCCACACGTTTTAGACGCGCGGCCAACCACCCTGAAACTAATAGCGCTCATCACATGCAAATGCACGTTGACGAGCCTATTAGTTATTTCCCTGAAATACCGAAAATAAAATGTGCAGCCAAGCGCGCTCAGAAATTGACGCCTGCCCAAGGGCAGGCATATTAACCTTAGGATGCACCAGGAAAGTGTACAGAAAAGCAGAAAAATCTGCTTTTCTGTACACCCTTCGACTTAATATCAAAGCGACATTAAGTCGGAGGCACCAAAAATAAACAAACAAAAAAAAAAACCAACCCAGTCAGCGCATTCGAAAACAGACGCTCAATTTTGCCGGCGTCCGTTTCCCAATTCCATGGCTGACAGCGGGTTCGAGAACCGACGCCGGTAAAAATTAAGCCTTGGTAGTCAGACCCGCTGACAGCAGCCGCTTCCGCTAATAAGGAGGAGCTAGGGACGCGCTATTGTCCCTAGCGCCTCCTTATTAGCACGACACGTAATTTAAATAGAGAATCGCGCGTCCAGGAGAAGTGCCTGGGCGCTCGTCGGGAGAGCAGGCACTCAACACGGAGCGCCGGCTCTCCTGCATTTTTTTTTACTATCGGCCTGATTGCTCCTAAGCCCACCTAGAAAGGAACAGGACGGCCCTGGGATGAGGAGAAGGCAGCTCCTAGGACAAAACTGTCTTACTGCTGTAACTTTTGATTTAGAACTTCAGAGGTAAGCAGACCTTTCTACTGTTATGCTGTAAATAATAAAGCTGATTCTATGGGGAAAAGGCCAGAGTCCAGACCATTCTGACCTCCGGCACCCTTATAAATCCAAAGACTGCTCACACGTTACCACAGAGCCTTCATTCACAACTGCCCAACGCAGTCCTTGTTGTCCACAGCGACGGTCCTCAGTGAAGGGCTGCAAACCAATGATGTTTTCAGAATCCGATTAGCTACATGATAAGGTGAGTGCTGTCCTGGGGAGCGGAAGACCTGTCCTGGGAATCAAACTTGGGTCTTCCGCAGGAGAGTGTGGCACGCACTGTCTCTGAGCAACTGGGCTAGCCCTGCATTCATTTTGACGATTTGGGCTATTTCTAGCATATCCTTCTTAAGTCTTACCTCATAACGCGCACCATTTTCCTGACACCATGTCGGCATCCTGATATCTTGACCTGTGAGGTCCCTCAAGGCTCCACACTTGCACCGCTGCTCTTAAATGTATTCCTCAAACCACTGGCACAGCTGATTTGATCCTTTGACATAAAGCCCTCATATATATGGGGATGGTGTCCAGCTTCTACTGCCAACGGACCCGGATCCATCAACAGGTACAGTTAAGCATGTCTTGCAGCTGCTCAAGAACGGACAAGAAAACAACAAACTCCATCTGAATGCCAACAAAAAAAGGAGATACTCTGAATACGGACAGGTACAAATAAAATCCCATTTGGAACCTTTGAGCTCCAGTTAAAAACACAGGTAAAAAGGTTGGAACTCACCATGCTGCCCCAAATCCAGGTACGAGTAGAGAGCTGACACTTTCACCTGCACAACTTACAAAGACTGCGCCCGCTTATTAAGAAATCAGACCTACGTCACGGTGGCTCATGCCACGATAACCCCACCACTGAACCACTGCGATGCATTCTACAAGGATCTAGCAGAGAAGGCCCTCCACAAACTCTGCTGCCAGAAGGATGCAAACCCTAGGACCACACCACACCTGCTATACCGGCTTACCAAGGCCATACAGAACCAAATTCGAAACTCTGACACCTAATGCAAGACTCTAAAAGGAGGTGGACCTGTCTTACCTGAATGAAAAGCTCTCCTCATACTTGCCTTCCAGACCATTAAGATCCTCACGTGGAACTACATCATCAAAAGAAATCAGAAGAGACACGCACGATAGATCCTTCAAGGGAGCTCTATGGAACGGCCCTCCTTCCAACAAATACAGGACTACTCTCACTTCAGGAAGCAAACAAAAGCCTCGCTTTTCTATGAAGCCTTTAAATGTTAAACCTGGAACCCAAAACTGCTAACTCACCTCCTGCTTAGATTATTGCAACCTGCTCCTCACAGGTCTCCATCTCTCTCCAGTACAATCCATCCAAAATTCAGCTGCGCGACTTATCTAGCACGAAAGCGGCCCCAGCCGTATAACCTGCCTTCTCGAGACTCTACACTGTATCTGTTCCCATATAGTTCAAGCTCCTCTTACTCAGCTACAAGAGCCTTCCCTCTGCAGCTCCCCGTTACCTCTCTTCTCTTATCTCTCCTCATGCTCTCCGCTCAACAGACAAGTCACTCCTATCTATGCCTTTCCCCTTCACCGCAACTCCCAACTCTGTGCCTTCCACCTGGCTGCGCCGTGTGCTTGGAAAGGACTTCCTGAGCTGGTGCGTCAGGCTCCCTCTCTCGCCGTGTTTAAATCCCATCTAAAGACCCATCTTTTGGAGGCTGCTTTTAAATCTTAACCGACTGTCCTGCTTGCAGCCTTGTTAATTATTAACCATTGTCTTAATAAATGAAATTCCCCAAGTCTCTTGTGTCTTGTATGTTTGTCTGGATTACATTCTAAGCTCTACTGAGAAGGGATCACCCCTTACTGTATATGTTTTTTGGACATCACTGCGTACACCGAGTAGCACTCTGGAAGTGTTAAGTAGTAGTAATAGTAGTAAGTAGTATTTTATTACATGGCATCAAAGCACAGTAGTACGCTCCCATGAGCAGACCAGGTCCAGCCCTTCTGTTCGTCTGCCTGAACTGCAGAATAATATAGATCTGCACGCTCGTTGACACCTCCAGTTACAGGTTTTATTATGTTTTACATGCCTAAACAAAAGTAAAGCAAATTTTAGTGAACACAACCAGCAACAAGCTAAGGGGACAAAATAAAAGGTTTTGGGAAACAGAAAAATATGATGGCAGAAAAAAGACCGTATGGCCCATCTAGTCCGCCTATCCGTCCAATTTATCTAGCCCTTACAATTCCCATCACTCCCTCAGAGATCCCCTGGATTTATCCCATGCTTTCTGGAATTCCAATACTGTTTTTGCCTCTACTGTTTTGCTCACATCCACAATCCTCTCTGTAAAGAAATGTTTCCTAAGATTGCTCCTGAGTCTGCCCCCGTTCACTCTCATCCCATGACCCCTCCCTCCTTCTAGAGCTTCCTTTCTGTTGAAAGAGGCTCACCTCCTGTGCATGGAAACCTTTGAGATATTTAAATGTCTCAGTCCTATCACCCCTATCTCACCTTTCCTCCAGGGCGTACATGTTCAGATCTTTACGTCTATCCTCATATGCTTTGGAACCATTTCGGTAGCCTCCCTCTGGACTGACTCCATCCTGTTTATATCCTTCTGAAGGTTCGGTCTCCAGTACTGTACGAAGTATTCCAAGTGAGGTCTCACCAGGGACCTACACAGGGGCACTGACCACTCCTCTCCCTATTCAGCCAAGCATCTTTCTGGCTTTTACCGTCGCTTTATCCTCCTGTTTGGCCACCATAAGCTCATCAGATACAATCACCCCAGGTCCTCCTCCTCTTTTGTGCTCAAATCGCCCAGATGTACTCCAGACTCTAAAGAAGCACTGGAAAGGTCAGACAGCGGTGCTGCCAAGATTTAAGTTCTATCAATACCCTCCCTCAGATATATCCCATCCGGCCCCATTGCCTTATCTACTTTCGGTTTAGTTAGCCCCTCACGAACACACTGTTCTGGAAATGAATTGAGTTTTACCTCACTTCCAATCTTATTTGAGTTCCTTTTATGTGGTCCTGCTCCTGTAAACACCGAATAGAAATATTTGCTAAGCAGTTTTGCTTTTTCCTCTTCAGCTTCTATGTATCCCTCCTCTTCACCTCTGAGTCTCACAATACCACTTTTGCACTACTTCTATCTGTAATATATCTATTAAAAGTGTTGTACCATATTTGGGTTGTTTTTTTTCATTTGAATTTTTGCATTCCTGACTGCTTTCCCAGCTTCTCTAACCTTTTCCAGATATCGTCGCCCGTCTTCCTCCTTCCGCCGAATGCTAACCTTTTCTCCCTTCTTTAGAAAACCGTAGCAGCCTCTTTTACTTTTTTTGTTTCCTTTATTTACTTTCCTAACAAAAATGTTAATTACCCTTACGACATCTCCTTTAGTTTTGCCCACTGCTCTTCAACTCCCCCTAGGTTTTCCCGGATAGCGTACAGCAGTACTAGACGAGTGTGACTGCGCAGTCAGCGTGAATGTCCCAGAGACTGGTGATGAAATAACACATGCATTTTGAGCATGGGCATCTATTCCCACATTAGCTGCCGATATCTTGGGAGAGTAAAAATCATAAAATCCCATTGGGGTGAGGGCCAGTTACATAGGGCTTGGGCACGTGGCTTGTTGAAGTGATTCCGCGTGTGCAAAACACAGTCTGGGGACATCGCTCAGAGGGGCTCTGTCTTCGCTATGAGTTTTTAGTTTTGGGGGGGGGGGGGGTTTGTTGTAGGTTTTTTTTTGGCGTAAGCACAGAAGGGAATTCTCCATGGGCTGCCATATGTTTCACTTGGGCAACGCCTGAGCTACGGCGACCGTACAGGTCATTGGAATACAGGTGCCAAGGCAGCCTACGATCAACCCTTATGTTTTCCAGTCACGTACAGGTCTGGCAACCTGCAAGGAATCGCCTTTGAGCCAAGACCCATTGGGCTACTGGAGCTCTCTGCTCACACTGGAACAAGATGAGAATTGCTTCTGCAAGCAGGGCTCAGGGACTTTTTCTCAGCAGCACAAGGAAGCTGGAAGCACTTCCCTTCTCTCAGGAGCTGAAAGCACGGGGGGGGGGGGGGGGCTGTTTTTTTGGGGAAATATGTAGCACACGTGCCTGAGGCCAGCAATTCGTGCTGCATCATGCTTTGCATTAACAGTGCAATGCTTGCGTGGGGCAGCTATAGTAGCAGAAGGTGCCAAAAGCCTTCCTCGGACCACCAAGGCTGAAGAGGAGCGATTGCCTCTCACTATGTATAATAAAAAAAAAAAAAAACCCACACACAGCAAGAGGATTGTCTTGTCATCTCCTCGCCCTTCCCAAGCTCCTCCCTGGAAAAGCTCCCACAACAGTCGACCAGCACCAACCTGGGGAGCCCCAGGGTCTCTGGATGGCTGGCTGCATTCCTCCGGCTCCTTCCAGCCCTCCAGTCTCACTGAATGCACTTCTTACTGCAAAGCCTAATTTAGAGTCTCCGGCAACAAATTGTTTTCCTATCACCCGAGGGAGCTGGGGGGGGGTAGGCGTGGCTTTGTGATTCTCTTACAAACGAAAGCCAAGGCCTTCCAGCCCGGCACGGGCCGCTGTGTCTTAACCTTAGCCTTATTCAGAGGGGGGGGGGGGGGGGGTGCGGAAATGTCTCCTGTACGCCTAGAGGCGCATGTGCACCCCCCTCCCCCCGCCAAGGGGAACAGCTGGATTTACAAAAAGGGGGAGGGGGTGCGGCCTCCTCCTGCCCCAGGCGGCCCCTCTGCTGGCACCGGAGGGCGGGGCGTTATCAAAGCCGAGGCATCTGCCCAAGGAAGCCGACGACTGGCTTGCCCCTTCGCCCCGCCCCCTCCCCCGGCTCTGCCCTGATCTTGTTCTATCCAGTTCTATCAGCCGCGCGCTCTCTTCCTAGACACGCATTCCTGTGGCCGGGCTGAAGGCGTCCGTGCGAGAGAGGAGGGGGGAAAAAAACCTCTCCAGGGCTCGAATTTTACGGCTTCTGCACAAAGCTCGCCCCGGCGGTCCTCCAGGGCAGCTCCGCCCCTCTCCCCGCCTCGCCTAACCCCCACCACCAAAAAAAACCAATAATTGAAAAGTAGATTAAAAAAGTAAAACTCTGGTGTTCAGAAAAAAAAACATGGGGTAAATACAGAGAATCCCTAACGGTAAGAGGATTGTAAAGAAGCACCGGGTGGACGACATGCATGGAGTGGCGATTCGGCCCCAAAACAGCAGTGGTACCAGTACACTGCGCTGCCAGGAAAGTACTAGTGTAACTTGCAGGGTGCAGGTTATCCTAGCCCTGAACACCATGGTATGATTGCATGGGGCCTCCAAGAAGACACCGGGGTAACCTGCATGCAGCAGGGTTATCCCAGCCCTAAACAGCGGAGGTATGATAGCATCGGGCTTCCAAGGAAGCACCAGGGTGACCCGCATGGAGCGACGGTCACAGCCATGAACAGCAGTGGGACAAGGGCCTCATGCTACCAATAAGGCTGGGGGTGACTGGCATATTTCAGTATGCTTGGGAAGGCTGTATTTTTTTATTTATTTTTTTATAATCACAGCCTCGCTTTCCTTGGTGGCTGTAGGGTTATTACTAAACTTGGCAGTAAAGACATAGAAGGGAGCCTGATCCTGTAAGAACCAAAGTTGAAGATGACAAGACCTGAAATGGGCAAGGAGGCCATCATGTTAATGGATTTTGGGTAGGCCTGGGACAGATGTGGAGGGCAGTGGTTTGCAAAAGGATTGCCAGGACATGTAAGAAACATGGGGGAGGGAGGGTGCCGATGGGAATTTATATGCACAACTGCTCAAAGTAGAGGAATCTCAACTGGGCAGATTGGATGGGCCATTCTGGGCTTTATCTGCCTTGATTTGATATATTACTAAAAATACACTATTATTCCACCCTTCCCTGCAGAAAATATAACATCCCTGCTTCCCCCTTTTCCGTCACAAGGTGTATGAATGTTCAGGGCAATTGATAAAAATGTCCACCCAGGGAACAGACAGAGAGAGAGAGAGAGAGACATCCTGCAAACCAAACGTCAGAGCTCCTCTGGCAACTAGGAGGTGTAAGGGAGCCATGTTTAGCACCGATAAAACAGAACCAGTCAGCATCCCTCACCACAAGAGAGAAATTGGGTTATGGGCCAGCCATAGTCAACCTGCCGCTCTCCAGCACATCTGGGGCTCATCCGGACTCTCGGCTCTGGATTTCTCACATACCACAGAATGAAATGAGGCTGCATCGCAATGAATTAAGCCTAAAGGTACTGCAATAACTGAATATGCCTGTCTGAGGTCCACCCCACACCCGCGAGGGCCCTGGGTTACTTCCAAGGTTTACAGATACGCCTACAGGCATTCAAATCTCCCCTCCCCCGCCCCTTCACCCCCCTGGAGTGGATCCACACCAGACCCTCCCTCAGCATGGCACCACGTGATATGTTTTTGTTATCGCCTTCTCTATAATGACAAAAGCCACTCTGAACATGGCCCAGAAAATGCAGCTAGAGCTTAAAGTCTGGCCAACATGTTACTTCCAACTTATACCGCAGAGTCTGAAAGTATGGTGTGACTCATGCTAAGCCTTTTACGTGTTCAGGGGCGGGAGGGAGGGGGGAGGGAAGGGAAGAGCGTCCCGGAACGGTGTCCAAAATTTCACTTTGAAGAACACTTGCACAACTAAAAACATCCACGTTCAGCATAGCATGAATCCGTTTCCTGTGGATGAACTTTTCCAGGACATGAGCAAACTGGCCGCAGAAGGTTACAGTTACATAAAACCTCACCGCAGATTACTCTGCATGGAAGCTTAACACCACCAAGGACAATAAAATTATGTAAAGAAAACCTCTGGGGAACTCTGGCTAACTGGATAACAAAAAAAAAAAAAGCAAACCATGCCATGGGCTAGCATTAGACTTAGGCAGAACTGGAAGAATCAGATTGGATGGAGAGATAAGCAGATACACAGGTAGATAGACAGGTTAAATTCTGTGTTACTAGACTGAAGGAGGAAATAGACTCAGGAGTATTGTAAGAGAATATTAATGCAGACAAAGGATGGCAGAGTTATGGAACAGCCTCCCAGTGAAGGTGCAGGCAAAAAAATAATATATATATATAATAATATGTATCAGACTTCAAGAAAACATGTGCTGGCTACAGAAGATTTTCAGCAGTGGTACCGCAAGCATAAAGACGCGGAGGAGTCGCCTAGTGGTTACAGCGGTAGGCTAAGAACTAAGAAAGTCAGAATTCAAATCCTGATGCTCCTTGTGACCCTGGGTACCTCTCAGCACCCTCCATAGCCTCAAGTACAAACTCAGGACCCGATTTACTGAGGCTTTTCTCCCAATTCCGTGTCTACAGAACAAACGGTTTGTAAATGAGCCCCTCGGACTGTGAGCCCTCCGGGGACAGGGATCCCTGAATGAATTCGCCTTGAGCTTCCAGAGAATAAGGCATGAGCGAAATCTAAAAAAAAATATAACACTGGAAATCAAGTGACGTCTACTGTTGCAATAGGAAAGGGAAAATGGGCAGATCAGATGGGCCTGGCAATTTCTATCTGCCGGCATACACTGTGCTCCCAGTCCATCTTCAGCCAAGAACTGCGATGATATTTCACTAATGCACAATATTAGCATTTCTAGTCATCAACGAGCCACCAACAGGTCTGGTTTGCGGGCACCACAATTAGCAGTCGGGTTCTGTGGCTACTCACTGTGGATACACGGAAAACAGGCATTTAAGAGAGGGGTTTGAGCTCCATGTTCTCTCCTTCAGATTTTGTTAGTATTAAAATTAAGTCAAATAATCTGTATTAAGTCTGTTGAATGACGTAGCTCTTTGTAGAATTAGTTTTAGTTGCTCATAAATCCATCTACATGTTTGGCCCATCTTAAGATATTGACAACTATACGCTGTAATTTGCTTTAACTAACACGCTTACCATTTTCTGTAAACCGTTCTGATGGCGAAACTGAATGACGGGTACACAAAACACGACACATAAAAATAAATAAATAAATGATCTTAAAGTGATCAAACAGGCAGGATTCAAGCGATGGCAAAACTAGGAGGCTTGGATGCACAGGGAGAGCAATAGCCAGCACAAAAAAAAAAAGGAGGTAAAATTGCCTCTGTATAAGCCTCTGGTGAGACGTCATCTGGAATACTGTGTACAATTCTGGAGAACCGAATAGTGTCGGTCCAAAGGGTAACTGCTAAAATGGTCAAAAGTCAATATCATAAGAGCATGTGAACTCAAGTCTTAAAGCTCTAAACATGGACACCCAGACCTGGAGAAAAGGGGAGGGTATGACAGAGACATTTAAATACCTCTAAGGAATACACGCACAGGAGGTGAAGCCTTTTTCAATGGACAGGAGACTCTGGGGAGATCTAAGGAACTCTTTCTTTATAGACAGGGTAGGGGACCCCTCGATGCGTTCTCTCCACTCCGATTTAAGCAAATGGGAGAGATGTCAAATTTCTTGGATGGGCAGAATCGCAGCGATTAAGATGAATTATCTCCCAAGGCTTAGCTGTCTGTTTCAGGTCTTAGCCTGCGTTATCTCCGACGCTTGCCTTAATGCTTTACAAAGAAAGGTTTTCCTCATTTATATGGAACTGGCGCCCACCTGGGGTTGCTAGACGGGTCCTTCACTGGACAAAAGCGGCGGGTGGACTCAGTGTACCTAATATCACAATGTATTACCATATATTGCCTCTCGACTGCAGACAGTAGTGGAGTGTCATATTTCCTCCAACAAAAACAATGGATGGATATTGCTCAAAGCCTATTAGGTCATCTCCCCCCCTTCTTAATCTGTTTTGGGGCCGAATGATGTCTAGCATCAGAGACTTGACCATTCTCCTTCAACACGATGTACTCTCACCTTGTGGTCAAAATGGCAGGAAAAGAGAGGTATTTCTTTCCTTCACTGATTAGGGATCTAGAGGGATTTCCAATGGGAAGGGAATATGACGCCTTCAAGAAATGGGAATTTAGAGGTCAAGTGTGGTCAGCGGGGCACGTAGTACCTTTCACAGAACTCCAGAGTACATGTGGCCTCACATCTACAGACTTCCTGGCTTATGCTCAGTTGCAACATTTTTTTTAAATACTGAGGTGGTCAAACGAGATCTTTTAAAAAGAGTTTCCTTCTTTGAAGGACTTTGTACCGTAGCTCGTAAAGCACCTAAGTTGATCTCTGAAATGTATCGAATCCTATGTGAGGAAGATTCGCATTCAGATCCCCATCACAAGGCGTGGGAGAGGGACATGGGGGTGCAATGGGATAAGGCACGTTGGGGTGCATGCTTCCATGGGTTAGGGAAAAATTCAGTGTCTATATCCATGACTGAAAATGGGTACAAAATGTTATTTAGGTGGTATTTATGTCCCGACAAGCTAGCCAGATGGATCGGTGAGTACCTTTTACTATATCTGGTGGACTTGCCCTGTAATACGTAAATTCTGGTATGATGTCTGGCAGTTAACTGAGGAGATTCTGGGTTTTGAACTGCCATTCACTCCCGAGGTTCGGCTTCTGGGGTTGACTGAAGACACTAGTCGGTCAATACCACGCCGATTCGTAGGATTTGTTGCTACAGCTGCACGTTTGGTATTGGCAGCCTGGTGGAGGCGCAGTGAGGCACCTCCTAGACATTTGGTAGTGACTAAACTAGTGGGAATCAAGGGAATGGAGAAGATCTCAGCGTTTAAACACGATCCTTTAACCAAACACGAATCAATTTGGTCTCCGTTTGAAGAATAGTTAAAATTATATCCCACATCCAGGGCATCACTGGCTTGTTAAACACCCAAGTTAGACCCTGTACTAAGCAACCCAGGCTTGTTTAATTGTGGACTTTCTGATTTGGATATATATCTTTCTTGATCCGAATCTGCGAGTATATCTCTTTAGGATAATAAGCTATAATTAGAGGAGGGATGGGATTGGGAGGGAGGGGGTGAGAGGGTACCTTTAGAAATCAAGAGGGGGTGCTGTTGCAATGTAATGTGAAGAAGAATTATTGTTGTATGGGAGTGTTATGTTCTCCAGCACTTTCTTAATAAAATGTTATTTACAAAAAAAAACCAAAACGGTGGGGGATGCATGGAACGGCCTCCCTAGGAAGGCGGTGGAGAGAAGGACAGTGACTTAAAGAGAGCACGGGACAAGCATGGAGGATCTTCCGGGGAGAGAGAGGGATTTATAAAGCAGAGCAGGAGGTGCGGTCTGGATGGCCCCTATGGTCTTTAGGTTTCTGTGTCACCTCTGCTCTGTAACAGGACACCTCTGATAAGATCAAGCAGCAAAGAATTGCACTCAGTGTCAGCCTCCCACCCTCCCTGGAGCCCACACCAGCTCTCATCTTCTGAGCTTAGTTTCACAAGGCAGATGGCGAAGGCCTGTGTTTTTGTTTTTTGTTTTTTTTTACTGTACAACAAGTGGCAGTTCCTCGAAGGCAGGCGGAAACAGCGAGCTGCGGACGCAATTCCACTCAAAGCCAGCGCCTCTCTAAGACACAAACGCATCCCTCCCCCCTCCGGGGCAATATTTGTTTTAAGAATCAGTGTAAGGACAGGTAGCTAACTAGACAACTACAAAGATACAGAGACACAGACACACAGCTTCTTCTGTACAGAGAGAGAGAGAGACTCTGGTCTCCCACAATTCCAAAGTCGTGGGAGAGGGCCGCAAAATCCATCCCTTCCCGTGGAACTGGCCGGTTCTCGCAGGAGACCCGGAACCGAAACAGACTGCCCAGGGCGCCTGCTTATAAATCTCACCCCCACCACTGATGGGGTTGATAGAAGGACTGCAGTGGCCGCTTTGAACCATGTGGTGGCAACCCTGGCCAGCCTGTCTGCCTCCCCACCTGCCCAACCCATCTCAGCCCACAGGCAACCAGAAGGCCCTGCTTATGGCACATTTTGTATCTCTCAAAGAGGTAAGCAAGGCCAAGCTCCTGTTAGGCCCAGCTGAGAAGCTGCTTCTGAGCACCAGCAGGTCTCTCAAATGCTGGTCCAGCAGCTAAGAGGTTAAATAACTCTCCGTGTAGGAGAAAGCTCCAGTCACAGTCCCTTTCAGCACTCCCTAACTCACAGTAACTGACAGAGCAGGTGCTGGCCGGCCCCGCCCAGTTTGCCCACTTGTCCCTGCTTCCTTTGTCACCACAGACCCTGCTCAGCCACCAACAGACTGAGGACTGAGCCCAGAACCAGGAGCCCATCCTGCTTCTCCCCCCAACTGACAATCCTTGTGACCTCGGGCAAGTCACTTTGGCTCCGGTTGCCTCACATGCCTGCATGGTCTGTAAGCTCTTTGGGACAGGGACTCGCTCGCTTATATAAATGCCGGAAATCAATCAGGTCGGTGAACAAATGTCCCTCTGTTTACGTGCTTGGGTTCTGTCATGGTTTTTGGTTCCCAACCCCCTCTGCTGGGAGACGATGCCAGGTATCCCGCACTCTTTCAGCAAAGAAATATTTCTTTACAATGTATCCTCTTAAGCTGACCTTCTTCCAACTTCACATCCTCAGCCCCCTTGTCACTGTGCTTCTTTTTTTTTCTTCTGGAAGCCTGCCAGATTCAGGAACAACTCTCCCCTTCCCTTCCACACGATGTGAAGCATCGTCAAAAAACACGCAAGCGCCCGGCGCCAAGCGTGCACGGAGAGCCACCCTTTCTGGTTTAGGCTTCACGACCTCTTAAGCTTGTCTTGCCTTGAGTCTGTGCTCTCTGACAAGACCCCAGGTTGGTCGTTTTGTAGGTAGGGTCGGTCCCATTTTGGTTTCCCATTTAGGTTCTGGGGGGCTCTTCTTTTTAGGCAGGGTCTCGCGTCTCTTCACAATGTGCCGGGTAACGGACAGAATTTGTGTCACAGTAACAGAATAACAATGGCAGGAAAGGACCAGACGGGCCCATCCAGTCTGCCCTGCAAGCTTCTTTTGGTAGCATCTGCCGTTCCGCGCGGGATACCCCCATGTTTCTCTCAAGGGTAGTAACTGCCACTCCGCGCAGTTACCCCCCAAGCCTTATGATAAGGGTAGTAATATTTACAATCAATCAAAACCAAGCAACTGTCAAACCCATTGCTAGCAACATTTTTACCGGGTAAGAGCTTTCTTGATAATTCAGGCAGCGCTGCTTGATGTTCTTTGCTTTGGGGCTTGGCCGTAGAAGCCGCCCTGTGCTTTTTCCCTTATGTCTGCGTGTCAGTAACCCCAGACTGTAAAAATCAGGACCCGTGTTGCTTGTTGTATGTATCCAGTTCCCCTCCCCCCAACCGACAGAGCGAGGAGCGATGTTACAGTTGGCATCAAAAGCATCAAGGCTATTGATGGAGGGTAGTAATCCCCATGCTTTCTCTTAAGGGTACCCTGGTCTTCATTTCCACCCTCTGGCCTTTAGAGATCCACAGTGTTTATCCCATGCCCCTTTGATTCCGTTGACTGTTTTCTTCTTCATCACTCCTCTGGAAGAGGTATTCCAAGCATCCATGAAGAAGTATTTCCTAATTAGTTCTGAGTTTCCTCCCTGGAGTTTCATTTCATGACTCCTAGTGTCACTGTTACTGAAGTGACAACAAAATTTGAATTTTTTTTTTTTTTTTGGTATGGTAAGTGATATGCGGAAACATCCTTGTTCAGTCCAGCCAGCCATTAAAAGAGATTCTCCTAGGACAAGCAGGATGGTGGTCCTCACAGATGGGTGACATCATCAGATAGAGCCGGCACGGAAAAAACTTTTGTCAAAGTTTCTAGAACTTTGACCGGCACACCGATTATGCCCAGCATGCCGCTATCCACACGTCCATGCAGGGTCCCTCTTCAGTCTCTTTTTCTCCACGGTGATGGGCACTGAGTTCCCTTGGGGCTCCGAGGGAGTTCTGGTGATGCCTTCTCCACCTCCTCCTCAATCTGTCTTATTTTTGGCGGGTTTTCAAGAGGAGCTGGATCGCAGGGTACAGCTGGCGGTGCTCCAAGACCCTGGCCCCCACGCCGATGTCAGAGCCAGCGCCTTCTATGTTGGCGCCCCTGCTAGCGCGTCTTGATGTTCTTCTGGGTGTACTACCGATGCAGCCGGTGCCCGGAGGCCTGTCGATTCCCCAGTGGCTACTGATGCCTCCTTCTTCTGGAGCGATTCCCATCGTGGGTTTCCAGGAGGATGAAGAGTTGATGTGGCCGACGGCGCATCCAGACCATTGGTCCTGCGAGCGGTATTTCCCAGTCCAGTTCCCAGGCCATCAGGCTCAATGCCCCCGGTGCCGTCAGTGCCCTCGATGCCCAGGGTGTCCTTGATGCCTGTGGGGCCTTTGATGCCCTCAGTGCCCTCGATGCTCCAGCCGAGAGGCCTAGGCAGGGACCCTCCACGATGGCCCCAGGGGACCTTAGTGAGGAAGATGCTCCATATGACTCATGGGGGGACAATACCTCTGAGTCTTCTACGGATGACTCAGGAGAACCTTCCATCGGACCTGTCTCCTCTTGACGTAGGTCCTCGCCGGAGGACCTCACCTTTGCTGGCTTTGTATGGGCAACGGCAGAGGCTATCCCATTCCAACTCTTGACAGAGGAGGACACCCTTCATAAGATGCTGGAAGTCCTCCAGTTTGTGGATGCCCCAAAGGAAGTAGTGGCTGTTACAGTTCATGATATATTTAAGAAGTTAGTCCTTAGGATCTGGGAACACCCTGTTTCCATTCCTCTGGTTAATTGAAAGTTGGATGCAGTCTACCGGGTAAAGCAAGCCTTGGGATTTGAGAGGCGTCAGCTCCCACACCATCTGCCCTCAAGAAAGCCAAGCGTTCCCGCACCCATGCTTCTGCTCATCTGGATCGGGAGCATAGGGGGTTGGATGCCTTGAGCAGGAAGGTGTATCAGGGCGTTATGTTAATTGCCTGTATTGCTTCCTACCAGTTGTACATGACCCAGTATAACCGAAATCCTTGGAAACAGGTTCAGGAAATGTCGGAGCGCCTGCCCCAACAGCAACAGGACACTTTTTTGGTAGTGGTTCAGCAAGGCCTAGAGTCTGGTAAACATGAGGTGAGATCCACCTACGACATGTTTGAGACTGCAGCTAGGGTGGCAGCAGCAGGCATTGGAGCTCGCAGGATGGCCTGGTTCCAGGCATCGGATCTCTGGCCGGAGGTCCAGGAGAAACTTGCAGACCTGCCCTGTACTGGCGAAAATCTCTACGGGGATAAAGACAGAGATGCAGTGGCTCAGTTGAAGAATCATCATGAGACCCTCCAGCACCTTTTGGCCAGTATTTCTGACCCTCCGACCTCGTCAGGAAATCCTCGCGCCAATGCTCCAGAAAGTCCTTCTATCACCAGAGGAAATACTATCCTCCTGCCTGCCGAACACTCAACACCTTGCCCTCCAGTCAGGGGCAGACTGCGCCTATTTGCAGACCACTGGCCTCTTGTTTCCTTGGACCAGTGGGTTCTCTCGATCATTCACCAAGGATAGCAGCTAAATTTTCAGGGATGTCCCTGTGGACTCCCCCCCTTGCCCTTCTTGGGGCTTGTCCTCGCATCAGGAAATACTCTTGACAAAGCTCTCTACCCTTTTAATGGCCTGAGCGGTCAAACCTGTTCCACCGTGCCAGTGGGGCAGTGGATTCTACTCTCGTTATTTCCTGATAGCAAAGAGATACCAAGGGGAAGCTCCGCCCCATTCTGGACCTGACAGCTTTGAACAAATTTCTTCAAAAAGAAAAGTTCAAGATGGTTTCTTTGGGCACCCTGATCCCACTCCTGCAAAGAGGAGATTGGCTTTGCTCCCTCGATCTGAAAGATGCCTACGCCCACATCAAAATCTTCCTGAGTCACAGGAAGTTTCTACAATTCGTCGTGGGCGGCAGGCACTTCCATTGCCTCGACCCCATGGGTCTTCACCAAGTGCCTGGCAGTAGTGGGGATGCACTCTCCGCCGTCAGGGGGTGCACATATTTCCCTACCCAGGAGGGAGCGCTTCACTCCTTGAACTTGACCATTCAGGTGCTGCAGTCTTTTGGGTTTGTCATCAACTACCCAAAGTCTCATCTAAGCCCACCACCTCGATTGAGTTTCATCAGCGCTCAGCTGGACAGCATTTTTGTCTCGCGATCAGGCACTTGCCCTGTCCTTTCTTGTGTGCCTCGTCCATCAAAGCCAGCAGGTGTCGGCGCACCTCTTGCTTCATCTGTGGGCCACATGGCTGCGTCTGTTCATGTGACCCCCATGGGTTCGCTTGCACATGCACATGGCACAGTGGACACTGCAGTCACAGGGGTATCAAGCCACCCATGATCTCCATGCAAGCATCTGCATCTCGTCACCTCTCCAGGTCTCCCTGTCCTGGTGGAAAAGTCTTGCCAATCTGGAGTGAGAGATTCTCTTTCAGGCTCCCCCGATACAGGTTGTACTCACCCCAGATGCGTCCACCCTAGGTTGGGGGGCACATATGAACAACCTGCATACGCAAGGGCTCTGGTTGGCTCAGGAAGTTCAGTGCTAGATCAACTTCCTGGAGCTGTGGGCGATCCGATATGCTCTCGTGGCGTTTCGGAAATGCTTGTCCAACAAAACCGTCCTGATTCAGAAAGGCAATCAGGTCGCAATGTAGTACATCAATAAACAGGGAGGCACTGGGTCATTCCTCCTGTTTCAGAAGGCGGTACAGATCTGGTCCTGGGCTCAATCCCAGGGCATCCTCCTATGAGCCATGTACCTAGCCGGGTCAGAGAATGTGGTGGCAGACCGCCTAAGTCGAGTGTTCCAGCCCCACGAGTGGTCCCTGATTCCAGCAGTGGCGGATCGCATCTTCCACCGACAGGGGATCCCGGACGTGGACCTCTTTGCTTCCCCTTGCAACAGCAAAGTTCGTCAATTCTGCTTCCTGTTCAGGGGAAAAGGAAAGCCAGCCTCAGACACCTTTGCCTGCCACTGTTGCAAGGGCCTTCTATATGCATATCCTCTACTTCCGCTGGTGATGAAGACTCTCCTGAAGCTCCAGGGCAGCATGATTCTCATTACTCCCAGTTAGCTGAGGCAAGTCTGGTTCCTGCTCCTGAAGGAACTCTCCATCAGAAAGCCGATTGGTCTAGGGCCTCCACTGACCTGATCTCGCAGAATCAGGGCAGGCTGCACCATTCCAACCTCAAGACGTTATCTCTGACGGCCTGAATGTTGAAAGGCTGGTTCTGCGGCCTCTTGACTTCTCTGATGGCATATCTTAGGTCCTGGTAGCTTCCAGAAAGCCTTCCACCAGGAAGTCATACAGCCTGAAGTGGAAGAGGTTTTCTGTCTGGTGTGAAGGTCATGGCTTGAATCCGTTCACTTGCTCCATTCCGAAGTCGCTGGACTATTTATGGCATCTTACTGAGGCTGGTTTAAAGACCAACTCGGTTAGAGTACACCTGAGTGCTATCAGTGCTTGCCACCAGGGTGTTAACAGTACGCCAATCTCAGTCCAGTCAATAGTGGGGTGGTTTATGCGGGGTTTACTTCAGCTGAAGCCTCCCCTGCGGTCTCCCGTTGAGTCCTGGGACCTCAACATGGTGTTGGCTCGGCTCATGCATGATCCTTTCGAGCCCATGCACTCCTGCAACCTGAAGTACCTGACCTGGAAGGTCCTTTTCCTGTTGCAGTTACTTTGGCAAACAGAGTCAGTGAGTTTCAGGTGTTAGTGACATATCCACCTTACATGAAAATCTTTCATGAATGGGTGGTCCTCCATACTCACAGGATTTTCATCTCAACCAGTCGATCATTCTGCCCAACTTTTTTCCTAGGCCTCATTCGCACCAGGGCGAATGGGCTCTGTACAGTTTGGATTGCCATAGGCAGTCCACGCAACTCTTCATATCTTTCGATAAGAATAGGTTGGGGGTTGTGGTGGCCAGGCAAACCCTGTCAAACTGGCTGGCGGATTGTATTTCCTTTGCTATGCGCAGGCAGGCCTTCAGCTTGGAGGCCATGCCAAGGCTCACCTAGTGAAAGCCATGGCGGCATTGGTAGCCCACTTGCGAATGGTTCCCATAGCCAACATCTGCAGGGCTGCGACGTGGAATTCCCTCCTCACTTTCGCAGCACACTACTGTTTGGACAAGGGTGGCCGACAGGACAGTAGCTTTGGTCAATCTGTCCTTCAGAATCTCTTTCAGCTGTAAATCCAACTCTCCCTGCCTAGGGCCCTTTGTTGGGGTTCAGGCTGTCTCCCTCTGTCACCAACAGCACCAGTGTTGTTGTGCCTGTTGGCACCCGGTTAGGTGTCTGTTGGTCACTATTATTGCCGGGATCAGCCTGTAGCTTGGTATTCACACATATGTGAGGACTACCATCCTGCTTGTCCTAGGAGAAAGAAGAGTTGCTTACCTGTAACAGGTGTTAGTCCTCAGGAAACCCACTCACCACCCTGCAGAGTTGGGTTTCTCCTTCATTTGTTATTTTATTTTTTCGTAATTCTATGTTACGAGACTGAAGAGGGACCCTGCATGGACACGTGGATAGCGGCATGCTGGGCAGGCTCAGTGTGCCAGTCAAAGTTGTAGAAACTTTGACAAAAGATTTTTTCCGTGCCGGGCTCCATCTGATGATGTCAACCATATGTGAGGACTACCATCCTACTTGTCCTAGGAGAACACCTGTTACAGGTAAGCAACTCTGCTTTACCTTTGGCCCAATGTGGCACGAGTTTATTTTAATCTATACATGTATATATTTCTTGATTATTTTGTGCAATCTGGCCCCCCAAAATCTCAGATATCTGAATATGTACATACATACATACATACATGACCTGCCTCTCAGTAGTTTCTGCTTAGGCAGCAGAAGGAAGGTCAACGCCATCTCACAATACTTTGATTTGTTCCAGTTTAACCTTTTCACTTACTGCTGCAGATGGCAGTTCAGCTTTCAGTCTTTCTGGTGTCTATCTCTCTGGGAAACGATCAATAATTGGCTTCCCGAGGTGTTTCCTACTCCTAGACACTTCCTGTTTCACCCCTCCAAGGCAGTCCCCGTTAAGTGTGAACGACGCCATCGTTTCCGGATATTGGCTCCGGTATTAAAGCCAATGGCCCCCCCGAGTGGAATTGAACTATAACGACACAGCAAGGCACGACTTGCATTTCCCCCCCCCCCCCCCCCGAGCCTTCATAGAGCAGTCAATAATTGTAAGCGGCACCGGCTCCCCCTTTCAGGCGAAGTTGGGGTGAGCTTAGTGAAAATAGTCTCTTCTATCCGTTTGGACCAAGGATCTCCCCTGAGGAAGCCAGTTCGGTGAAACAAGGTCCTTCTTGGGATTTTTTTTCATCCCACCCTGGATCTTTTTGGGACTACACCAATACGTGGTGGAGTGATTATTGAGCCTACTTTGTCTATTCTTGGGATCAAGTACTGTGACCATCTTCCGGCATCAGCACATTATATAAATAAATATATAAATATATAAATAATAATCAGCACATAAATAAATAAAATAAATTATACACTGGGAGAGTTAGGAGTTGTCCTGTAAGCCCCCATCTAAATCAATGGGCTATTTGCATAGCTTTTAGTGGATGCAGTAATATAATACCTTCATAAACATGATCTAGTATATGTGCTTTTGTACACTTTAGTCAGTTGTTTGACTGAGCACGTTTCTATGTTGATGTTTGATCAGTCTTGTTTCTTCTTTTGTCAAAATTCTTGAACACATTGTTGCTAGTTCATAACACCTGTGTCATTTATTGTCTAGCAGCCCTATCCCTTGGTATTTACTGGAGTGCACTGTTCCTACCTATACAGCGCATTTACTGTACTATGTCAAGTTTATTGCTCCTATTGATACATTGTATTTATTATATCTAGCTGAGTTTATTGTTCTTAGTAACACTTTCTACCTAGGGTATTGAGATAGGGCCATTATTGACATAACAGTTACATGTATCTCAATGAGTAGGGAGTTTCTTTGGTGTCTAGCTATATAGTGTGCCTTTGATTTTAGCTTTGTTGATGGAGTAATTTTTGTATTATACCTGTGTGAATATCGAATTATTATGGTATGTATTTTCTTATGCTCTGTTTCTAAAAGTCATTTTAAAAAATGCTTTTGAAGAGTTTTTTTCTATAGTGCTTTTTTCATTAGTGCTTTTTTCCTTTGGTTGTTTTTTGGTGTGTATATATATATATATATATATATCCATAATATATCGGGCTTGGTAGTGTGTTCGTCAGTGCTCGCGCATGTTCCCCAGCCCGCCGATAGATGGCGCAGGCAGCTCCCTGGACGCCTTGGAGGCTCAAACACGCCGTACAGCGGCCATGTCACAACACCAGCTACAAGAGGTACTCCTGGGGGAATTCAGCGCTACTGCGGAATGCAGATTTTGCACAGAATTCCTCCTTCCCGCGCATTTCCTCCCTCACCTCGCCGATTTCCTCCCTCGCCGGAAGACTATTCTAAACCGGAAGGACAGCGGCCATCGCGGGACAAGCAGAAAATAGCAGAGGAGACCCTGGCATGCCACGAACGGAGCACGTCCCGCGGCACATGCTCCGTTTGCGGCGAAGATGAAGGCCCGGCGCGCCGTTCGTGGTGAAAAGGGAAGGCCCCCGGGTGCAGCGAACAGTGCGCCAGGCCTTCATCTTCACCGGGAACGACGCAGGTCCCACGGCATGAGGATGAGAGAGAATGTGTGTCGAGGAGGGGAGGGTGAGAGAGAGCAGGAGGGTGTGAGAGAGAGCATTGGGGGGGGGGGGGATACCGGTGTGGAGAGAGGGGGGTGGACAGAGAGCATGGTTGGTAAGAGGGGGGTGGGGAGGGTGTGAGAGAGCAGGAGGGTGTGAGAGAGCGAGCATGGGGGGGGATGCCGGTAAGGAGAGAGAGGGGTGACAGAGAGCATGGTTGGTATGAGGGGGGTGGGGAGGGTGTGAGAGAGCGAGCATGGGGGGGGATGCCGGTAAGGAGAGAGAGGGGTGACAGAGAGCATGGTTGATAAGAGGGGGGTGGGGAGGGTGTGAGAGAGCAGGAGGGTGTGAGAGAGCGAGCATGGGGGGGGATGCCGGTAAGGAGAGAGAGGGGTGACAGAGAGCATGGTTGGTAAGAGGGGGGTGGGGAGGGTGTGAGAGAGAGCATGGGAGGTAAGAGAGGGTGGGTGGGGGGATGCTTGAGTGTGGGTTTCAGAGAGAGGGAGCCTATATGAGGGGAGGGGGATGCCGGTGAGAGAGAATGTGTGTGTGAGAGAGGAGAGGGGGTGTGGGGGAGTGAGAGAAACAGCTTGGTAAAGAGACAGCTTGGTAAATAAACTTTGCCAACCCTGGCTTTAGCAAATGTGCCTCCCCGTACCTTGCCCTGGGAGAAAACAATTTAGTTTTTCCTTTTCAGCTAACGCTTCCATGCAAGAGCAGATGTGCCAATAAAAAGGCTCGCCGCCCGGGCATAGAACAGGTACAGTTGCTAGTATATAGTATATATATGTGAACAAGTTAAATATTTACAGAAAACAGAGAGAAGATTTAAATGCTCAGTTTTCACAGTGGAAAAAAGTAAACAGTGGAGTGCCTCAGGGATCTGCACTTGGACTGGTGATTTTTAATATATTTATAAACGATCTGGAAAGGGGTACAATGAGTGAGGTCATCAAATTTGCAGATGACACAAAATCATTCAGAGTAGTTAAATCACAAGTGGATTGTGATACATTACAGGAGGACCTTGCAAGACTGGAAGATTGGGCATCCAAATGAAAGAGGAAAATTAATGTGGATAAGTGCAAGGTGATGCAAATAGGGAAAAATAACCCTTACTGTAGTTACACAATGTTGGGTTCCATATTAGGTGCTATCACCCAAGAAAAAGATCTGGGTGTCATATTTGATATTACGATGAAATCGTCGGCTCAGTGTGCTGCGATGGTCAAAAAAGCAAACAGAATGTTAGGAATTATTAGGACGGGAATGGCAAATAAAATGGAGGATGTCATAATGCCTCTGTATTGCTCAATAGTTAGACTGCACCTTGAATACTGTGTACAATTCTGGTCGCCGCATCTCAAAAAAGATATAGTTGCACTGGAAAAAATACAGAGAAGGGCAACCAGAATGATAAAGGGCATGGAACGGCTCTCCTATGAGGAAAGACTAAAGAGGTTAGGGCTGTTAAGCTTGGAGAAGAGACAGCTGAGGGGGGATATGATAGAGGTCTACAAAATCATGAAAGGATTTGAACGGGTAAATGTGAAACGGTTATTTACTTTTTTGGATAATACAAGGACTAGGGGGCACTCCATAAAGTTAGAAAGTAGCACATTTAAAACAAATTGGAGAAAATTCATTTTCACTCAATGCATAATTAAGCTCTGGAATTCGTTGCCAGAGGATGTGGTTAAGGCAGCTAGTGTAGCTGGGTTAATAAAAGGTCTGGATAAGTATCTGAGGAAGTCCCAAAACTGCTATTTTAATAGGGAATAGCCATTGCTTGTTGCCGGCATTAGTAGCATGGGAATCATTTAATGTTTGGGCACTTGCCGGGTACTTGTGACTTGGATTGGCCACTGTTGGAGGCAGGATGCTGGGCTTGATGGACCCTTGGTCTGACCCAGTATGGCATGTTCTTATGCTCTTAAAGTACTGATATCCAATTATTTATTTTTACATGATCTTTCTAGGTTGGGGTGGTGATGCGGTGATCATGATTGTTGAGTTACATTTTCAAAATCCTCAGGGGGTGGGCGGAGGGCTTAAGGGTCTGAAAGTTAATTTTTACAGGCTCACCTAGGGTGCCCAATGCCCTTGCATTGCCCTGCTCTGAAGCAAGGGGTCACCATTCCAAGGGACACCCAGGAGCAACCTCAGACCACATTCCTTCATAAGAGCAAGTGGTGGATGCATGGGATGGGCCTCGCAGGGGGCCCCGGTGGAAATGGAAATGATACCGGAGAAGCACAGAGGGGGTCCCTAACGTTGAAGACATGAGGGGGGGGGGGGGGGGCTGAGGCGGCAATCCTATAGGTCATGCTGAGGAGACGTATTCTCTCTCTGTCCTCTAAAAATCTGAGAACGCGTAGACTCTCTCCTGTCCCGTGCTCACTAGGGTCTGGGTACCTCAGGTTCCTTTTTCTGTTCCTGTCCATGCACCTGTAGCGTCCGCAGGCCTCGCTTGCTCTCCCCCTGCGGTAGGAGAGGTGTGGCCGCATACTAGAACGTCTTGAGGGGTGTGTGACCCTGATTAAAGTAGATCTTTCTTATCCTTCCCCCCCTCCCCCAGTAATTCTAAAGAGCACCAGAGCGAGTGAATTGATGGGATTACTCACCCAGGGGAGCAGGGAACACCGTACGTCTCTGCACGCGGCCTGGTCGTAAGAGCCCCCAAGCACGGGTAGCAATGATTATGTCCGTCTGAGGGGGCCATAATGTGTTCTCATTGGCAGTATCTGAATCCTGGGGCCTTTTTTCAACATATCAGCACTTAAAAGTGCGGTTTTGGGGATCGCGATGGGTGCAAAACCGTATTTCGCTCCGCCGAACTGAGGAGAGGGAAGATTCGCGTCCGCGCCCTGCTGTGGGGGGGGGGGAAAAAAAAAAAAAAAAAGCAACCGAGGATTCTGGGACGGGTGAGCTGCGCGGGAGCCGCCGCACATGGGCTCTGAGGAGGTCCCGTAGCGGGCGCCCGTCGGATGACGTCACCCCCAAGACAGCACGGCTAATTCGGCCCCGCTTACCGACGGGGGAGGGGGAAATGCTTCAAGCCAATAATAAGGATATATAAAGCACGCTCCGAGCAAGATTTCATGACTGTGCAGGCCTGGTGCTTCCTATCTTGCCCTCGCCCTGGTGAAGCGCGCTCCCACGCTCACGGACCCCCGGAGTTTCCTGCTCACGATCTGCGCGCAAACCCTCCCCAGCCAAGTCGGAGTCTCTTTGCAAGCTGGCGGTCAGCAAGGTCACGACTTGCCTCGCCTCTCTCTCTCTCTCTCTCGGCTGGAAAATCGACTTCCACAAGACCAAGCTCCAGCCCTCTCAGGCCCTGGAATTCCCGGGAGCACGCTTCGACGCGCGAGTCGGCAAGGTGTCCCTTTCGGACGCACGAGCGCTCAAACTCCGGGACCAAGTGCTGGCCTTGACCTCTCGTCCTCCTCCTACGGCCTGGGACCTACCTCCAGGCCCTGTCGATCTGGTCCCACGGGCTTTTGCGCATGTGCGTCCGTCGCAGGAAGCTTTGCTATCCCCGCTGGGAAAGCAGTTTCGGACCCTTCTGCCGCTCCCCCCCCGAATCTTATCGTCGCAGAACTGCAGCGGCGGCTCTCGGCCTGCTCACCTTTTGAAGGGGGAGTGGGTCCCTCCGAACCCCCGACGTGGATCGCTGTCACACCACGGACGCCGGCCTCTCCGGATGGGGAGCGGTCGGCCAGGCACGGTCTACACAGAGGGGGAACCTGTCCCCAGTTCAGTCTCGCCGCACATCAGTCGACCGGAGGTCCGAGCTGTTCGCCTGGCTCTCAGAGATGTTCGGTCTGCAGCCATGGACGTGAAAAAAGGGAGGGAAAAGGGCAGGAGTGCACGGAATTTGCAAAAAAAAAAAGAAAAAAAAAATGGCCTCTCCCGCGCCCAAGGAAGCTGGGATGAGCGAGCCACCGTGGAGAGGGAAAAGCACTCGAAGGGAAGGCGTTACGGCTCCCAGTAAAGGCTGCCAGGGCCCAGCGACCTGGAGGGCGTCACGTCTCGGCCACTTAACGTCCCCGCTGCGCCGCTCTCCTCTGCAGATCGGGTAAGAAGGCAGCGAAGGAGCTGGGCCAGCGCAAGCAGGCGCAGGGCAACCTGACCCTGCCTGCTGCAGTCTGGGCCTCCTCCCTGGGCCTGTGGCTCCCCAAGAAGCAACAGGCCAAGGTTTCCTGATTCAGACAGCTTTCCCGCTGACGCCAAAGTAATGTACAGAAGGGAGGAAGAAAAAAATGACCAGATGGAAACCAGTAACAGGTACAGGTCAGGGGACGTCCCGCACGTGGGAGAGGGCCCGGGTTCTGGTCAGGTTTCAAGCCCGGCCCGGTGGCGGGGGACACCACGTATTTTGCCGCTACGGCTCTTTCTCCTCTTCCCCCCCCCCGGGGAGGAAATGCAGTTCTGTCTCTGCTTCTCCAGCGCCGCTCCGCCTTCTCGGGGGTTTCCAGTTTAGGTTTTGTCTGCATCTTTCCCTTTCCAGCCCTTCCATCACTCGTTCGATCTCCAGCCGAGCCCCGGGAGACACAAAAGCGCAAGCCGCCCCAGAGAAGAGGAACCATCGCCTTGGTGAGGGGGAGCAGGCACCCCGCCAGCTCCTGCCCCCTTCAAAGCTAGAGGGGGGGGACGGGGGGACGGGACTGAAAAGATCCAAAAGCTGAGGAGGGGGGCTAACCCCCCTGCTACCTGACCCCCCGGCCAGCCTAAAAGCGTCAGCGCCAAGATTAAAAGGGGAGGATTGCACCTCTTTAGAAAAAAAAAAAGAGTAACTGGGCATTTGCCAGGATGATGCAGGAAGGATTTGCACGACAATGATCTGAAATGCAAGAGTTACCCCCGGTTCTTCAGCAGACTCTCCTGAGTCTGGACCACCATGGCCTGCTGACGGTCCCCGTCCTGCCGCCCCCGGGAGTGCTCGGGGGGGGGGGGGAGGGTATCTGCTGCTTTCTGAACCTGGGAGCGGGGGGGGGGGGGGGGGGGTTACACTATCCGGATAACTCTGTGGGAGTCCCGCACTCCACGGATATAGGCACAGGTAGGCAGCTGAGAGGCCCCGGTGTAAGCGTTTGTGCCGCTGGCCACGGACGACCCCTGGAGATGAGCCACAGGCTGTGCAGTGGCTTGCGAGGGCACCTCGGACGCACGGGGCTGCCGGGGGGGGGGGGGGGCCGTTTCAAAAGACAGCAGCATCCTTACAGCTCAAAATTAAAGCCGGTGGGCACCGCGGGATTCTGCCGGTACCGAGACCCCCACCCCAAGATTAGGACAGCAGATAACGACCCTAAGGCCCATCCCGGCCTGCCCTGTCTCCTTCCCGCCGCAGTGACGCACGGGGGTCATCCCTGTGCTTTTCCTCCTCTTCTCCCTCCCATCCTCTTGAATTCTGTTAAAAATGGCCTCGCTTCGCATCTCCCCCGAGGAGGAGGCCGCTCCACGCAAAGCTGGACACGACGTGCCACGCGGGGGTCCCTACAAGTTATCCCTTTCCCTACGCGCCCGCATAGCCTCCCGGCTCTGGCAACGTCTTCCTCATGCTGTTTTGCAACCTTGAGATCCTCGGATATGATGATGCCCCCCCCCCCCCCCCCCGTGTCACTACCTCCCCTCCCCCCCCCCTATAAAATACCGATTCCTTGGGTTTCTCTGCCCCCTAACTGCATAATTCTACACTTTTGTTGCATTAAAAGTTCAGTTGTCCAAACTCTTGGCCATTCCTCTAGCCTAGCAAGACCTCGCCTCCTCGTCTTTTCGACTTCATCCGCAGGGTCCGTCCCTTCATTCGATGCAGCTGCAGCTGCAGCCACAGCATCTCCACGGCAGGAACACAAAAAAACCGGGAAAAGCTTCTGAAAAAAAAAAAAAAAAGGGAGAAAAAAAAAAATCCAGAGCTAAACCCCACCCTGGTGTGGCAGGTCTGGCTCCTTTCAGCCGTTGTTTTCCTATTTACTGCCTCTTTATTTTTGCCTTAGCACTAAATTACAGCAAATTATAACGCGCCACAAAAAGGGAAAAATGTAACGTTAAAAGCTCTTAAAGCTGAAAGCGGGCACAATGCCATTTTTTCAATCGTCCTCTTAAATCCAGGCACCGCCAGGCGCTGCTCCACGATTCACCTAGAAGGGGTGATCCTTCATATCCCTGGCTGTACCTTGAACATCTTGTTCCTATTTTCTTTTAGGTGGAAAGTTAATGGGGGCCGGGGCGAGCGGAGGGGGGGTCTGGTTTAAATAGATTCACAAGGTAAACAAAACCCTGGTCTCATGAGGGGACAGGCAGAGGACTGCGGCAGGAACGAAAAGGACCAGGAACCGCAGGTGAAGGGCGACAGAACAACTGGTGAAGGTCAAATCCTGCCCTTAAACACGCAGCCCCCCCTTTTTCCTCCCTAGGCCTAAAATCCCATCCCTGCTGCAAAGGGGGGCGCAGTACAAGATTATATTTTAGTTTCTCACTAGAAACCTCTGGCAGCGTTTTCCCAAACGCATTTTGGCAGTTGGCGGCAGCCTAGGCCCAGGCCGAAGCCAGCCTGGGTGTGGAAAAGACCCCCCCCCCCTCCTACACCGATTCAGCTCTGGGTGATATCCTGTATCATCAACAGGTAACAACGCCTGTTGTTACCCAAAAAACATCAACAGGTAACAACGCCTGTTGTTACCTGTTGATGTTTTTTACTATGTAATATATGTTCTGTATTAATGTTACCTATTTTTGTTTACTCCTGTAATATGTTGTTTAAAATGTAAACCGGAGTGAAGGCAGACTGCTATACCCCGGTATATAAACTCTTCTAAATAAATAAATAAATATCCAGGCCACAGAAGTTGCTGCTGAAGGATGAGGCTTACCCGCATCTCATTCCCCTCTTACCTGACCTGCCAGAGGTGGCACTTACCGGCAACCAGCCAGTGCGGGCGGCGAGTAAAATAATCCCGAGGTCACCCCCTGACCTCGACACCCCCCCCCCCCCCCCCAGACGGGCGAAAGAAACTCGAGGTCTTTCGAGGGAATCAAGAAACCTTTCTTCTGCCGGCCCAGGAACACGGGAGCGTCCAGATTCCAGCCACCGACCTCGGCTCCCGTGTACGTTTCACGGCTCCGTAACTACCGCCAGGGTCTCTTATTACCCTAGCGCTTCTCAGGCAATAGCCCCTCCCCCCCCCCCTCACCCTTCCGGAAGGAATTCTGTCTGTAAGGGTGTCGCCAAAACGGTCCCTGATTAGTGACTGCGCCACCTCCGAGGGCGCCGGATGATGAGGTAAGTGAGAATAGGAGCCCGGTGGCGCGCCTGGCACTCCTGAGCGGGAGGGAGGGAGCTGTCTTAATCTAAGGGGGGGAGGATTTTGACAAAACTCACGAGCTCACCCCCCTGGCTCTGGCTTCTTTCAGGCCCTCCCTTTCCGAGAGAGAGGGGGGAGGTGGTGGTGGGGGGGGGTTTCGTGGGTTGTCTCTCCAAGGGATTGGACCCTCCTTGTTTGTCTGTGCAAGGAGGAGCAAGGCTGGTGGTGCCAAGGGTGGCCTTTCCAGGACCTAGGGGGATTTTATCTTGGGGTTTCCTGAGATTGTCCAAAGAGCAAAAGAAGAAGTATGTAAAAAAAAAAAAAAAGGAGGGGAGTCGGTCTTATGCCTTTCAGTATTTGGACAATGAGAATTATTTTTGCGTGGGATATATAGAGGGAAGACTGCCTTGCAGGAAGAAGGTCCCACAGAGCTGCCGCCTAAAAGGCAGCGCCAGCAGAGCGATGTCTGAGGAATATCAGCAGGATTCCCAGTTCCCTGCTGGGAAGAAGTCGGATCCAGTTTGCAGTCGCCACTGAGGAAGTCCCCCCCCCCGGGAGGGTCCCCTGTGAAGAGAGCCTACCGCCAGGGCGTGCGGCTTCGATACCCACCGCCTCTTCTGGTTTTCTTTACTTTTCCGTATTCATGTGCACTAGGCAGCGGTGAACCCTCTTGTGATTTTTATTCCGGCGATCGGGTTTCAGTAAAAGGATTCACGTTTGAACAGCAGGCACTCTCCGCCTGCCTGCGTGCTTTGGGGGCAGGACTATTTCAGAGTTTAAAGGTTCTTTTCTTCCCCCACCCCCACCCCCTGTCAGGAGAAGAGCCCAGGAGCACGGGCAGAACGTGGACCCAGGTCTGCCCAGTCAGCCAGCGGTCACACAGAAATGGCTGCCAAGGTAAGGCCCAAAGGGGCTTTTTTTTTTTTTTGGAAGTTGGGAGGGTCTACCAATGCGCCGTCATATTCACCCCACAGATTTTGGAGGTTTTTTTGGGCTAGAGAACCACAGAGCCTGAGCGTCCAGAGATTGCCGCCATCTTCGCCGAGCTCACGAAGCTTTCCTCCGAGGTAGGCGTCTCGAGCGCGCGATGTGGACGTAGAAATCAATGCGATCGCTCAGCAGCCACCGAGGGGAAAACCGCTGACGTCGCCACGAGAGCACGGAAAACCTTGCGTTTGCCACGTCCAGGCAAAAAAAGCCAGCTGGGAGCTTGCAGGAGGGAGACGTGAGCTGAGGCCTAGAGCAAAGCCCAGCAAATCTTTTCCTCGAAGAAAGGAGACACGATGGTGCAGCTGGCCCCGGTTTCTCGGGAGCTGGACCACCGGAGCTAGGACCGGAGACGGCGGGTCAGAGTGAATGCCCACACTGCCATCTGCTCCTGGAGCCTGCGCCCGTGTAGCTGCGCTGTTTGTCGTGCCGCGGAACCCTCTAGAAAGCAGAGGTTCCAGAAGCGATAGTGACCCCCGCAGCATTCATGAGCAGGCCAGAGGAAGGGGCCTGCCCAAAGGAGGAAGGAAAGAGGCTTCTCATCTCGCCTCTGCGATTTCTCCCTATCTTCCTTCACAACAAGAACTTTTTAGTGCTACCTTCTGTTCGCAATATTCGTTTTCAAAGCTCACGTGTAATTTGTTTTCCTCACCTAGCTCCTCGCCTTTGGAATTCTTTACCTCCTGAGAAAGATTTTTTTTTTAATTTAGGAAGGCTCTAAAATCTTGTTTGTTTGTGCAGGCTTTTTTCACAATGGATTGTTAGCTAAATCAGACAGTAGATGTTTATTTATCATTTTCTTATTTGAATTTTATCTGTATTTAGTTATTTTTTATTGGATTTTTTTTTTTAGATTTGATTTGTAGTTTTTATTACTAATTTTATTTTATCTGTATATTGTTTTGCTAGCTTAGCCTATTTTATGTGTACATCGCTTTGTTTTACATTTGTAATTAAATGCGATGAATCAAGTATTAATAAACAATAAACATAAACATAAAAGTTTCTTTCAGACACCCTTCTTCCACAAAGTCTCTTTAAGATCTAAGGAACTTCAGACAACACCCACCAAGCCTAGGCACACCACAGATGCTGGATTCACTGGAGACAAGTGTGGTTCACCCTCCGGAACTGCCAGCGCTGATTGTTCTCAAGCGCATATCCACTCCGCTGTCCGCCAATCCCTCCTCAACCTCCTGAGGCTCCAATAAAGATTATAAGCTATTGAAGACAGGGTTCCTGTCACCATGCGAGTGAGTTTGGGTGGTGCGGTGCAAATCAACAACAGTATATAATAAGTAGGACACATTAAATGAAATGCATATACGGTGCCCACCTACCCCCCAAAACAGTATCTCTGGTAAAGGATGCAGCTGAAAACCAGGGTCAAGTATGCTAAAATCCCACGAAGCTCAAAAGACACCTCAACTAATTAAAAACGCAACAGAAAAGTACCTCTCTTCCTTGTTTTCTCCTATTAAAACATTTTTAAAATGCTTTTCTTGGCTAAAACAATAATTATCTGAAATTCTCTCACTCTCTTAACAAGCTGATCCTTCTGGCGGCTGAGCATGGCCAACAAGCTGCTTTTTCCCTTTTGTCCAAACGCCAAAAGAAACAATGGATAAGGTGGTTCCTTCCCTCCCTCTCTTATGACGAGTCACAACACGATGGGGTGGCCTGGACACCCAAGCAAAGTCAATCAACAAATCGGGTTCCAGCCTTGGATCTGCAGGAAGAGACTTCAATCCTTGGGTCTCCAGATTGCCCAACTAACAGTTTGTCCTGATACAGCCCGTGGGCCTGGATGCAGGCCACTCTGATGCAGAGAAAGATCCCAGATAGCCTTGGATCTGCCTGGGGGATGTTCAGTATGGAGACTCTGAAAGAAGGCCTGCAAGATGGGGCATGAGATAAAGCCCCCACTAAGGAAATCAAGGGTAAAAACACAGGACGTTCACGCATGTTGTGACCATTAAGCAAACCTGACCACGCTGTGATAGCCTACATTGGCTCCATCCCAGAGCGGGCAGATATGGGTAGGGTTGCCACCTCACCCCCAGGTTAGCCGAACAGGGTGGATTAGTAGCTCTGATTCTCTTAGGAAAAAAAAATCAATGGTGAAAAACAGAACTGCAAACCCATTGCGTGCAACGGGGCAAAACGAGGACTGGACGGGCCTGTTCGGTCAACCTGGGCTGAGGTGGCGACCTCGGGGATGAAGTATTCTGACCGCCTCCACTAGCTATACGAGATGCTCTGGAGTTCAGGCCGCCATTCACGCTATGTTAGGTTACACTCCAGATGAGCTGGTTTTGAGGGGACGGGAACACCTAAGCTGGCATCATGCCAAACGCCACAAACCTGTTTTGCGTTGCAGAACAAGCCCGATTTGAGCCCAGATCGCCAAAAGGTAACAGACTAGCTCATTAGTCCACTGTCAGGCACCTTAAGCACTGATCAAACCCACAGACCTGGAAGGATTTTACACCGAATATACTGTGCTCCTCTTTGCTGCTTTCTATCACACCTGTACCTGTCTGCGCAGAGGTCCCAGTCCCCGTATACGCTGCTGCCCCAGAGGAACGCTTTTTAAGGGCCGTTGCAGGATGAAGAAGCAGGCTGCGGCCTAGCTAAGCCCGTCCCACCCCCGGCCAGCGGCACAGGGGGGGGGCACAATGAGTGCAGGCTCAACCCCCCCTCCCCCCGACTGCTCTTCTTCCTCCGAGTGCCCGGGTTAGGAACAAGGCGGGATGGAGCGGCAGGACGGTGTCCGTGCCCTCGCTCTGTCGCCGTGCGGCTGGCTGGCTGCCGCTTTCACCGCCGTGACCCGAGAGGACAAAGTATTAACTAGAAGAGGGATCTGAGAGACAGGGAGGAGAGGAACCCAGTGGGGGTGGGGGGGAGATGCCAGATAGATAGAAAAAGAGGAGGAGGTAAAGGCAGAAGAAGAAAGGGAGAACAGGAATTAAAAGGGGGACGGGGAGGAGGAGAAAGACGGGAAAAGATTTTGGAAGAGTCGCCAAAAGGTCTGAGAAAAGCAAGAGTCACACAAGCAAATTTAGTGGAGGGGAGAGGGTGTGGGTTATTACATTTTTTTAAAGCTAAGAGTCGAGACAGAAAACAGGTGGAGGACCACCCCACCCCGTCTGAGCTTTATTCCCTTCCTTGCTGGGCACCCTTGATCAAGTAGGATATGCGATGTTGCAATAGGCTGGGAAAATGCCAAAGGGACAGACTTAAGAGGAGCTTTAATGCTCCTTTCTATACCATCAGATCCGATGCTGATCCTTCCTGTGACTACCGCAGAGCAGAAACGGCCAGAGAGGCCCCACCGGTTGGCTTGCCCAAGCTTGCTTGAAGTTGAAATTACTGAAGACTCGCTCTGCATGAGCTCAGCGAGGGGGCAGCTTAGCAGCAATGCCTGAGATCACCAGGGAGCAGTTGTGTGAGATCACTAAGGAAGAGTTGTGTGCGAGCTAATCAAGGAGCAGCTGTGTACGCCAGATCACCATAGAGCAGCTGTGTGAGATCAGCAAGGAGCAGTAGTGTGTAAAATCACCATAGAGCAGCTGGGTGCCAGATCACCATAGAGCAGCTGTGTGACAGAGCACCATGGAGCAGCTGTGTGACAGAGCACCATAGAGCAGCTGTGTGAGATCAGCAAGGAGAAGTAGTGTGACAGAGCACCATGGAGCAGCTGTGTGTGAGAGCATCATGGAGCAGCTGTGTGTGAGATCAGCAAGGAGCAGCAGTGTGTAAAATCACCATAGAGCAGCTGGGTGCCAGATCACCATAGAGCAGCTGTGTGACAGAGCACCATGGAGCAGCTGTGTGTGAGAGCACCATAGAGCAGCTGTGTGAGATCAGCAAGGAGAAGTAGTGTGACAGAGCACCATGGAGCAGCTGTGTGTGAGAGCATCATGGAGCAGCTGTGTGTGAGATCAGCAAGGAGCAGCAGTGTGTAAAATCACCATAGAGCAGCTGGGTGCCAGATCACCATAGAGCAGCTGTGTGAGATCAGCAAGGAGCAGTAGTGTGTAAAATCACCATAGAGCAGCTGGGTGCCAGATCACCATAGAGCAGCTGTGTGACAGAGCACCATGGAGCAGCTGTGTGTGAGAGCACCATAGAGCAGCTGTGTGAGATCAGCAAGGAGAAGTAGTGTGACAGAGCACCATGGAGCAGCTGTGTGTGAGAGCATCATGGAGCAGCTGTGTGTGAGATCAGCAAGGAGCAGCAGTGTGTAAAATCACCATAGAGCAGCTGGGTGCCAGATCACCATAGAGCAGCTGTGTGACAGAGCACCATAGAGCAGCTGTGTGACAGAGCACCATGGAGCAGCTGTGTGTGAGATCAGCAAGGAGCAGTAGTGTGTAAAATCACCATAGAGCAGCTGTGTGTGAGATCAGCAAGGAGCAGTAGTGTGTAAAACACCATAGAGCAGCTGTGTGACAGAGCACCATGGAGCAGCTGTGTGTGAGATCAGCAAGGAGCAGTAGTGTGTAAAATCACCATAGAGCAGCTGTGTGTGAGATCAGCAAGGAGCAGTAGTGTGTAAAACACCATAGAGCAGCTGTGTGTGAGATCAGCAAGGAGCAGTAGTGTGTAAAACACCATAGAGCAGCTGTGTGACAGAGCACCATGGAGGAGCTGTGTGACAGAGCACCATGGAGCAGCTGTGTGTGAGATCAGAAAGGAGCAGTAGTGTGTAAAATCACCATAGAGCAGCTGTGTGTGAGATCAGCAAGGAGCAGTAGTGTGTAAAATCACCATAGAGCAGCTCTGTGTGAGATCAGCAAGGAGCAGTAGTGTGTAAAACACCATAGAGCAGCTGTGTGACAGAGCACCATGGAGCAGCTGTGTGTGAGATCAGCAAGGAGCAGTAGTGTGTAAAATCACCATAGAGCAGCTGTGTGTGAGATCAGCAAGGAGCAGTAGTGTGTAAAACACCATAGAGCAGCTGTGTGACAGAGCACCATGGAGCAGCTGTGTGTGAGATCAGCAAGGAGCAGTAGTGTGTAAAATCACCATAGAGCAGCTGTGTGTGAGATCAGCAAGGAGCAGTAGTGTGTAAAATCACCATAGAGCAGCTGTGTGTGAGATCAGCAAGGAGCAGCAGTGTGTAAAATCACCATAGAGCAGCTGGGTGCCAGATCACCATAGAGCAGCTGTGTGACAGAGCACCATGGAGCAGCTGTGTGTGAGATCAGAAAGGAGCAGTAGTGTGTAAAATCACATAGGGCAGCTGTGTGCCAGATCACCTTAGAGCAGCTGTGTGACAGAGCACCATAGAGCAGCTGTGTGACAGAGCACCATGGAGCAGCTGTGTGTGAGATCAGCAAGGAGCAGTAGTGTGTAAAATCACCATAGAGCAGCTGTGTGTGAGATCAGCAAGGAGCAGTAGTGTGTAAAATCACCATAGAGCAGCTGGGTGCCAGATCACCATAGAGCAGCTGTGTGACAGAGCACCATGGAGCAGCTGTGTGACAGAGCACCATGGAGCAGCTGTGTGTGAGATCAGCAAGGAGCAGTAGTGTGTAAAATCACCATGGAGCAGCTGTGTGTGAGATCAGAAAGGAGCAGTAGTGTGTAAAATCACATAGGGCAGCTGTGTGCCAGATCACCTTAGAGCAGCTGTGTGACAGAGCACCATAGAGCAGCTGTGTGACAGAGCACCATGGAGCAGCTGTGTGTGAGATCAGCAAGGAGCAGTAGTGTGTAAAATCACCATGGAGCAGCTGTGTGTGAGATCAGCAAGGAGCAGCAGTGTGTAAAATCACCATAGAGCAGCTGGGTGCCAGATCACCATAGAGCAGCTGTGTGACAGAGCACCATGGAGCAGCTGTGTGACAGAGCACCATGGAGCAGCTGTGTGTGAGATCAGCAAGGAGCAGTAGTGTGTAAAATCACCATGGAGCAGCTGTGTGTGAGATCAGAAAGGAGCAGTAGTGTGTAAAATCACTATAGAGCAGCTGTGTGCCAGATCACCTTAGAGCAGCTGTGTGACAGAGCACTATGGAGCAGCTGTGTGTGAGATCAGCAAGGAGCAGTAGTGTGTAAAATCACCATAGAGCAGCTGTGTGTGAGATCAGCAAGGAGCAGTAGTATATAAAATCACCTTAGAGCAGCTATGTGAGAGAGTACCATGGAGCAGCTGTATGTGAGATCAGCAAGGAGCAGTAGTGTGTAAAATCACCATAGAGCAGCTGTGTGTGAGATCAGCAAGGAGCAGTAGTGTGTAAAATCACCATGGAACAGCTGTGTGTAAGCTAACTAAAGAGCAGCAATGCTTGAGATCACCAAGAAGCAGTTGTGCATGAGATCAGCATAGAGCAGCTGTATGTGTGAGCTAATCAGGGAGCAGCTGTGCGTGCAAGCTAATCAGGGAGCAGCTGTGCATGCGAGCTAATCAGGAAATAGCCGTGCATGTGAGCTGGTCGGGAAGCAGCTGTGTGCACAAGGTAATCGGGGAGTAGCTGTGCATGTGAAAATAGGAATTTATCCAAACCTTTTTTAAACCCAGCTACACTAACTTCTGTAACCACATCCTCTGGCAATGAATTCCAGAGCTTAACTGTGCGCTGAGTGAAAAAGAATTTTCTTCAATTTGTTTTAAATGAGCTACTTGCTAACTTCATGGAGTGCCCCCTGGTCCTTCTATTATCTGAGAGAGTAAATAACCAATTTACATTAACTTGTTCAAGTCTTTTCATGATTTTGTAGACCTCTATCATATCCCCCCTCAGTCGTCTCTTCTCCAAACTGAACAGCCCTAACTTCTTTAGCCTTTCCTCACAGAGGAGCCATTCCATGCCCTTTATCATTTTGGTCGCCGTTCTCTGCACTTTCTTCAGTGCAGCTATATGCGGTGACCAGAAATGCACACAGTATTCAAGGTGCGGTCTCACCATGGAGCGATACAGAGGCATTATGACATCCTCCGTTTTATTTGCCATCCCCTTCTTAATAATTCCTAACATTCTGTTCATAACGTGTACAGGTTTGGCATTCATAAATAAATAGTGAAAACTGAGGTCGACATACAGAGACAGAGGCTGCGTATCAAAGATAGGTAAGGAAAGGCATGTCTGGGCAATAGAAGGATCAAGGGTGGGGGAATTGGTTAGGACATTTCTGGTTATCAGACTTATGGGGGCTGCTCAGCCTCACAATTTAACTCTCCAATCTGACACCGTCATAGGCATGGGTGAATGTCTTCATCCACAGCGCTCCAGGGCAGCAAACAAGGCCAGGTTTTCAGGATATCCTTAATGAACATGTATGAGACAGATCTGCATGCACACTGCCTCCATTGTATACAAACCCGCCTCATGCATGTTCATTACGGATATCCTGAAAAACTGACCTGTTTGCAGCCCTCGAGGACTGGGAGTGAATATCACTGCTAGGCGCATAAGGGCACGTGCCATCCCTCGCTGTGTGCAGTGACCACGGGCAATGACGGCATTAAACAGAGGGACACAAATCTACATCGTTCCACCCCTCCCCCCCGAGGGATTTTTGTACCTAACCAGATAATTATCACTGGGGCCAGCTGCACATTGCCCACACTCCTCTTTCTCAGCATTTGCCCCATCTTCCCCTCAACCTCACACCCGCAAATAAAACGTTTTGTGAGAAGACCTAACAGTCCATTGCCTTTCCCTTTCACCTTAATTTCAAGCAGACTCTATGCAACCTACATACTAAAATCAGGTAATAATACCGAGTTCAGGAACAAATATAACAGAAAATAAAAACACAATCAAGTAGACATACAAATAAGCAATAATTTAAATAAAAAAAGATCATAATGGAAACACTGAAGTGTTCTCTGCTCCCCGATGCTGTTAAAGAGCTTGATTGCACATGGGCTTCTTTGCATGTTTATAAAACCTGGCTTTTGTAAAATATGGAAACTAGCTGCTTGCTTAAAGATTAGCCTTGCTGATGGATTTATAGGCAAAAAAAAAAAAAAAAAAAAAAACCCCAACAAACCCAGCTCCCTGCTATATAGAGTACTGCCTGCAGGGAACAGCGCAAAACAAACAAGCCAAAATCACACTTCCAGAACACAGTCAACAAACAACACAGCCCTGATGAATCTGAAGCATCTGATGCCCTGCAAAGGACAGGCCAGCAAGCAGTGGGCAGGACAGGTACAGGGCTGAAACTGGAGGTGGAGAGCCGACCTTGAAGACCTACAGAGTCATACAATTCTCTCTAAATGACTGCAGAAGAGGCCGGGCTTAACTGCTTAACAAGCGCAGGTAAAAAAAAAAAAAAGAAGAGCTGCTCACACGTGGAACATGTGTGCAGTGTGCGTGTACCGTCCCTGCACCTGGCGTGCGGGATTGTCGCGGGATTTTGCTACGGTCTGGGTAGCTTGCGCCCGCTTCCCCTCCGTGGTCCTGAATAAATGTCTCCCCCCAGGCTGGCATGGGATCTCCCTGCCTCGGTTTCCAGCAAACAATTAACTAACACAGGCCTGGGAGCAGAGAGAAGGAATTGCCTGCATTCTTTCGTCCTGGCAAGTGCACCCGGCTCTAAACCGTTTTCGAAAAGGTAGGATATTAAAAAAAAAAATCGGATCAAATCGAATCCTGCGGCTCTCTTCTGCTCTCCACCCGGTCGCTCCAGCGAAAATCACAAGGTTAACCCTCAGATCTGAGGGTCAGAAAGAAACTCTTTGCTGGTGGTATGAAGACGTAACCGAAGTAAAAAATAAAAAAAAAAAGTTCACAAAATATAAACTCAGTCTTTCTTCTCTGAGAACACTTCACAGAAACTCACAGGTACCCTTCTTCCATGTAAATGAAGGGCAAAAACTGCTTAGGGGGCAGAATTTGTCACTGTGTTACACAGAAATTGTGTTGCGTTACGGAGTTTGGGACACAGAATACAGAAATCCCAAGCGGGATATTTCGCTCTGATTGTTTTTTGGTTTTTTTTTTTTTTAAACTTCTGCAGCTCAGCATTCTCTCCCATTTCACACAGGGACCTCTACTCTCAACATTCACGGCTGTGCAACCAGGCGCTGGTAACTCCCTGGGTACAATGGATACCTTGGGACCCACTCCCCGGCTTTTCATTTTGTTCATGAGCCTCCTCCAGCGAGGCTTCTCGTACGGTCCCGGACAGGGGCTCGTGAACAAATCGAGAGGGTTCCAAGGTGGCAGAACGGATCAGAACTTGGTTGACTGACAAAGACGACAGCTAGAGTCGTAAATGGAAGCTACTCTGAGAAGTGATAGCTGGAGTGCCTCAGGGATCAGTTCTGGGACCGGATCTGTTCAGCATCAACATTGCAGAAGGGTTGAAAGGAAAGGTTTGCTACAGATCTGCAACAGGGAGGACACCCCTGAAGGAGCAGAGAGAATGGAAAGTGATCTAAGAAAGCTTGAGGAGTGGTCGAAGGTTTGGCAGCTGGGACTCAGTGCCAAGAGGTGCAGAGTCATGCATTTGGGGTATAGCAATCCCCAAAAGAGTTGCAGGCGTTGGGGAGGCAAGACTGGGAGAGAGACCTCGGGGTGATAGTGGCTGACGATCTGAAGGTGGCGAAGCAACGTGACAAGATGGTGGCTAAAGCCAGAGGGATGCTGGGCCGCACAGAGAGAGGCATAACCAGCAGGAAAAAGGAGGTGATGATGCCCCTGTACAGGTGCCTGGTGAGACCTCACCTGGAGCACTGTGTTCAGTTCTGAAGCCTGTTATCTCAAAAAGGACAGAGGCAGAATGGAAGCGGTCCAGAGAGAGAGAGGCAATCAAAATGGTGTGGAGGTTTGTTTCAGAAGATTTATGAGATTGAAGGACAAAAATATGCATACCTTGGAGGAGAGGAGAAAAAGGGGAGATATGATACTGACTTTTAAATACGTTAAAGGTATAATGATGCACAAGAATCAAACCTTGTCTAATGGAAAGAAAGTTGTAGAACTTCATGATATGAAACTTCAAGGGGGAAGACTCGGTGACAATGTCACGAAATACTTCTTCATGGAAATGCGGTGGATGCCAGGAATGCCTGCTCAGAAGAGGAAGTGAAGACGAGAATGATAACAGAATTCAAAAAGGTGTGGGACAAACTCAGAGGATCCCTAGTAGCTAAAGGAAAAGAAGAAAAGGGGAAACCTGTGATAGCATGTACAGAGTAAGTAACATGTACCCTAAGAAAAAAAAATAATAAAAAGCTTGCTGGGCAGACTGGATGGACTATTTGGGTCTTCTGCCATCATTTGCTATGTTACTATATCCTTAGCAGACCGTGAGCTGGCTTGTCGTGAAGACGGCTCCTTCTTGCTCCAGTCCCGTGGTGTCACAGCGTGCGTGTCCCGAAGCCAGGAGGCCTTCCTGACAGCACCGTTCTGCTGCTCAGCAGCGGTTCCCGAGCCGTTTCCAAGGTCTGCTAGCTTGCCATGGGTCTCGGTCTGGAAGAGTGGGGTGCCACAGGCAGGGAGGAGCAGAACCATCAGCCACATTGCATTTCAGCACACAGAACTCTTTCAGAATATAAGTTCAGTCCAACTCCGGGGCCATCCAAGGAAATCAACATTAAACGCTAGAAAAAAAAAATCCAGATTCTGGAAAAGTAACTGCTTTTATTTTTTGCATAATTACATTTGATAGGATAGTATTTGAGCATTCTTGTAACTTGTACACCGTGGGGAATTATGCACAGAAAAAAAAATCAAAATTATTATATGCAGGAAAAAAACAGGCAGAATTGCTTTTATTTTTTTATACATTACAGGGGCTGTGGGTTGGGTTTTTTTTAAATAAGCTGCTTGTTTGTAGGCCCAGAGATACTTTGCATCCATAGGGCTGCAGGTCAATTTTCAAAGTGGAGTTTGCTTTTGAAAATTCAGGGGGCGGCCGGGGCAACAGGGCCTTCCGAAGCTGCTTCACAGCGGATGCCCTGCCCGGTCCTGCTCCCTTTGCGGTGTAGCTAAAAGTGTGTACACTGTCAAACAGCACAGACATTTTCAACTGACAGTTTTACTCTGGTAACGGCTTAGTTACCGGGATAAAATCATCTGAAGATCGTCTAAAACCGTGAAGGATTTCAAAGGGGCATGGGATAGACTCCGTGGATCCCTAAAAGCCTAGAGGATGGGAATGAATAACAAAGCTTAACCTGCACGGAGCGGCAGCTCCTACCTTGGGAAGCTTGCTGGGCAGACTGGATGGACCATTTTGGTCTTTTTCTGCCGTCATTACTATGTTACTATGTCCTCCTCAAACCTTTCCATTCACCCCCACTTTCTCCCTCCTGCCGCTGCCCCCTCTCCAAAGAACCTCTTCCTCTGCCAGGCTCTCTCCCTTCCATCTCCATCCACCCGCCTCAGCTCTCCTTCCTCCCTTTCCATCCCCTGCCCTCTCACGTTCTTCTCAAACTCCCCCCACCACCGCTTTTCATATGTCTTTGTCTTTCTCCCACTTCTCCGTCTCACCCTCTCCCTGCCAAACTTTCACCCCATCTCCCCCTGCTAGTCTCTCCCACTAATCTCACCATCTCCACATCATTCACTGCCCCTCCCCATCTCCCAAACTCAGTTGCTCACCCCCTCCCCTCAGTCCAGTTCTCCTATTCAGGCCCCACTGCAGCTCCCCTCCTCCTCTCTCCTGGACACTGATTAGCCCTGCGACCGCTTGGCACCTCCTCTTCACTCTCAAGCGCTGCTGGGCCCCCAGAAGCTCCCGTCCCACCTCTTTCCAGAGGGCCAATCAATGCCCCTGTGCTGCCCTGGCCAATCCTCTTCAGTGCTGAAGAGTCCTGCGGGGGATGTATACAAATTAGCATGGTTATATTACAAATTATATGCATGCATAATTGCAAGCGTGGCCAACTCTGGTCCCCCAGAGCCACAAACAGACCTGGTTTTCAGGATATCCATCATGAATATGTATGCAGTGCAGGCAGTGCATGCAAATCTATCTCATGCATATTCATTGTGGATATCCTGAAAACCTACCCGTGGCTCCTGAGGACTGAAGTTGGCCACCGCTACAGAACTGCATAATTCGCCAACTAGCTCCTGATTTTCAGGACAGGCTGATCCAATCCTGGTTTTACCCTACTGCAGGCAGAGACATGTAGTCTTGCTTTTCTTAGGGGCTGCAATAGGGAAATCAGATCTAAAAATCTAAGCATGCTGTGGGGATAAACCTGTCCTGAAAATCTGGATCTAACTGGCCCTGGGCAGGGGTTGGCGACTTCCAGTCTTCATGCACACCAATCCTCTCTGGTTTTCAGGTTATCCCTAATGAATATAGAGGGCATAGATTTGCATGCACTGTTTCAATTGCATGCAAATGTATCTCATGCATATTCATTAAGGATATCCTGAAAACCAGAGCAGACTGGTATCCACAAAGACTCCTACAGGAGGCGGAGCACCAGCACCACTGGCTGGACAGGACAGCAGCCACCCAGGCAGAGAAGCAAAGCGGCAGCCAAAGTCCAGGGCAGAGAAGAGCAGTGGTGGGCTGCAGGCCAAAAGAAAGAGCAGTCACTGGGGTGCAAAGGAAGGGGCCAGAAAGGGGCGTGGCTTCCATGACTGGGTGCGAGCAGCAGTGGCTGGGGCCAGAAAGGGGCGTGGCTTCCATGACTGGGTGCGAGCAGCAGTGCCTGGGGCCAGAAAGGGGCGTGGCTTCCATGACTGGGTGCGAGCAGCAGTGCCTGGGGCCAGAAAGGGGAGTGGCTTCCATGACTGGGTGCGAGCAGCAGTGCCTGGGGCCAGAAAGGGGCGTGGCTTCCATGACTGGGTGCGAGCAGCAGTGTCTGGGGCCAGGATGTGAGGAGCAGTGGCTATTGGGGTCAGAAGCAGGAAGAAGGGGGATGGGGGATGGATGAAGGGAAGGGAAAACAGTTGGAAGAGTAAGGGGATAGATCAAAAGTCAAAAGAAAAATGTCTAAAAATAGATAAAGAGTAAAAATGTTTTTTAAAGAAGCTATAAAGATTTTTGCCCCCTTCCCCTCCCTGCCCCAGTTCATACTAAATTTGGCTGGTACCTATCTTCTCTAAAATCTGTAAGCTGCCTCAGATAGTGTGGCCTAAAAATTTATTTTACATCCCTGCTGTTCTTGGTAGGTGAGCACACAGGTTCCCATAACCAATCCCCGTCTCCTCCCATGTCTTTTACTCAATCACCCAATCCTATCCCTACAACTGCCCTCTATAACCTGCCCCAAGCATCGCTTTGATTTATGAAAGAAAAGCGATACATCAGATACAATAAACCAAACCAACTTAACTTCTGTCAAAGTCCGGGCTTCACCTCCTCTGCTGGTAGAGTTATGCCAAGCGTCTCCCACCCTCTCCTTGAAGACGTTTGTCCTCTGAGCCGCCCTCAAGACTTCATATCGTGACCCAGATGATCCTCCAGACCAGCCCTACGGCGTTTGCTAGGCATTGGGTTCACCATATGTAACACGCTGCTATTTCCATCCCTTCACCGCTGACTTCCTCCAACTCCTGCTGTTCATGAGCAGGCACTGACTGCAGCAACCTCTTCCCCCTCTTCCTTCAGGTAAGAGTTTGTTTGTTTTTTTAATTAGGTGACTAATAAATCAATAAACAACTGCCCCTTATCCTCAATACCAGAGTGAAAAGATCCCACACTTGCCCCACACGTCCACGGCAGGACAGGGCAAGTAAGGCTTCAGAGGCAGTAGGGTGGGAACAGAATGGTAAAAAAAATCATATTAATGTTGGAAACGCTACCCTGCAAATCCAGATGTGTACTTGGGAGCTCCTCTAGAGAAACAAAACCCTCCCTCAGGGGCAGCACTTTGTTACTAGTGCAAAATGCATTTCTGTCAAATGTGTCCATTGTTGGAGGATCATAAAAAATGCAGGTTTAGAAGGCAACCTCAAAACGTATTACCGTATTATGATGATTATTAATATTACTGTTAATAAATGAAGGAAAAACAATACCGGCAACTCTTCCAACTGCAGACTTTGCTCCCCCCCACCAAAGAAACACTCAGAAAAGGTTTGCATTTAACCTGCGACAATTCAGCTTGCTTCATCCAATTTACTCAATGTAGCTCCAAGAGCTCCGTGTGCAGGGAGTAAAGTACAATACCAACACCTGTGATCACGCCAGACAAAAATTAATGTTTAACTTTTCTTCTTATTATTTTTGGCAGTGCTGTGTTTAATTGCAGTAGACTGCGTGTGCCGTACTTTCCGGATGAGGCCTTGAAGCAAGGGATGCACGACTCGCCGGCATGAAGCTACTGCACTTGTCCGAAGGATGTAAGATAGATAAATACAAAAATCCAAGTGGACTAGCACAGCCACCTCACTACTCTACAGGCAATGGATGCAGAAAGAGACTTTCCATTTGAAATGAAATACCAGGAATCTGCTATTAGTATGCTGTATAAATATGTTAAATGTATTCCTAATCTATCAAGAGCCACAAACCCATTCTGTTTTCTATTAGCCTTCAAAGAGGCCAATCCTACCAGGAAGGAATCAGAAAGTATTTAAGAGGCAAATGTGCCACTGAATCCCATAAAGCTGGCTACTAGGAGATAGACATTACACAATATAGTGTGTACACTGAGAGCCCTAAGGAGACAGAGAGTACATAGCATTGAGGATCCTACAAGGACAGCTTTCATGCTGAGAGAGAGTATACAGTATAGCACAACATGTATAGTGACAACCATAGAGAGACAACAGAGAGTGCTTAGAGCAGTGCATACAATGAGAGTCCTACAAAGATACTACCAGGTAGGGAAAGAGAGTACACAGAAGAGTAAGTACACAGAAAGCCCTACAGACACAGCTACTAAAGAGTACATAGCACAGTATGTACACTAAGAGTCCTACAAGGACAGTTAACAGGTAGAGAGAGAGAATAATAGCACAGCATATATAATGACAGCCCTACAGACATAGCTTCCAAGCAGAAAGTACACAGCAGTGTGTACACTTGAGAGCCCTTCAGTGACATCTTCCAAGCAGAGAGAATACACATCACAGTGTGTATATTGGTAGTCTTAACGAGACAGCATCTAGGTAGAGAGGAAGCACACAACACAATGTATATATAGGGAACCCTATAGAGACAGCACTGAGGCAAGGAGAATATACACATCACAATGTCAATACAGGGCTCTCTATAGAAATAGCCTACAGGCAGAGAGCATGCAGTATAGTATGTACACAGGGACCGCTATAGAGAGAACACAGAGGCAGAGAGCACAAAGAGAACCCTAGAGACAGTGTCTGGATAAAGAGAGTGTACATAGCACAATGCGTACAGAGATCTCTGTAGAGAGAGCACTGAGGCAGACAGTGTACACAGGGAACCTATAGAGAGAGAGTCTGGGCAGAGAGTATACACAGCACATTGTGCACAAAGAGAATACTACAAAAACAGTGTCTGGGTACAGTATACACAGCACATTGTGCACAAAGAGAACCCTACAGAGACAGTGTCTGGATAGAGAATGTACACAGCCCAATATGTATGGAGAGATCTCTATAGAGAGGGCACTGAGGCAGAATCTGGGTAGAAAGTGTACACAGCACAGTGTGCATACAGAGAACTCTACAGAGACAATGTTTGGGCAGAGAGTGTACACAGCATAGTGTGCACACAGAGAACCCTATAGAGACAGTGTCTGGATAGAGAATGTACACAGCCCAATATGTATGGAGAGATCTCTATAGAGAGGGCACTGAGGCAGAATCTGGGTAGAAAGTGTACACAGCACAGTGTGCAGAGAACTCTACAGAGACAATGTTTGGGCAGAGAGTGTACACAGCACAGTGTGCACACAGAGAACCCTATAGAGACAGTGCCTGGATAGAGAATGTACACAGCCCAATATGTATGGAGAGATCTCTATAGAGAGGGCACTGAGGCAGAATCTGGGTAGAAAGTGTACCCAGCACAGTGTGCATACAGAGAACTCTACAGAGACAATGTTTGGGCAGAGAGTGTACACAGCACAGTGTGCACACAGAGAACCCTATAGAGACAGTGTCTGGATAGAGAATGTACACAGCCCAATATGTATGGAGAGATCTCTATAGAGAGGGCACTGAGGCAGAATCTGGGTAGAAAGTGTACACAGCACAGTGTGCATACAGAGAACTCTACAGAGACAATGTTTGGGCAGAGAGTGTACACAGCACAGTGTGCACACAGAGAACCCTATAGAGACAGTGTCTGGCTAGAGAATGTACACAGCCCAATATGTATGGAGAGATCTATATAGAGAGGGCACTGAGGCAGAATCTGGGTAGAAAGTGTACACGGCACAGTGTGCATACAGAGAACTCTACAGAGACAATGTTTGGGTAGAGAGTATACACAGCACAGTGTGCACACAGAGAACTCTACAGAGACAATGTTTGGGTAGAGAGTATACACAGCCCAATATGTATGGAGAGATCTCTATAGAGAGCGCACTGAGGCAGAGTGTACACAGGGAACCTACAGAGATAGTGTGTGGATGGAGAGTGTACACAGGGAACCTACAGAGATAGTGTCTGGGTAGGGAGTGTACACAGGGAACCTACAGAGATAGTGTCTGGGTAGAGAGTGTACACAGGGAACCTACAGAGATAGTGTCTGGGTAGGGAGTGTACACAGGGAACCTACAGAGATAGTGTCTGGGTAGGGAGTGTACACAGGGAACCTAAAGAGGTAGTGTCTGGGTAGAGAGTGTACACAGGGAGCCTACAGAGATAGTGTCTGGGTAGGGAGTGTACACAGGGAACCTACAGAGATAGTGTCTGGGTAGAGAGTGTACACAGGGAACCTACAGAGATAGTGTCTGGGTAGAGAGTGTACACAGGGAGCCTACAGAGATAGTGTCTGGGTAGAGAGTGTACACAGGGAACCTACAGAGATAGTGTCTGGGTAGAGAGTGTACACAGGGAGCCTACAGAGATAGTGTCTGGGTAGAGAGTGTACACAGGGAACCTACAGAGATAGTGTCTGGGTAGAGAGTGTACACAGGGAACCTAAAGAGATAGTGTCTGGGTAGGGAGTGTACACAGGGAACCTACAGAGATAGTGTCTGGGTAGGGAGTGTACACAGGGAGCCTACAGAGATAGTGTCTGGGTAGAGAGTGTACACAGGGAACCTACAGAGATAGTGTCTGGGTAGGGAGTGTACACAGGGAACCTACAGAGATAGTGTCTGGGTAGAGAGTGTACACAGGGAACCTACAGAGATAGTGTCTGGGTAGGGAGTGTACACAGGGAACCTACAGAGATAGTGTCTGGGTAGAGAGTGTACACAGGGAACCTACAGAGATAGTGTCTGGGTAGGGAGTGTACACAGGGAACCTACAGAAATAGTGTCTGGGTAGGGAGTGTACACAGGGAACCTACAGAGATAGTGTCTGGGTAGAGAGTGTACACAGGGAGCCTACAGAGATAGTGTCTGGGTAGAGAGTGTACACAGGGAACCTACAGAGATAGTGTCTGGGTAGAGAGTGTACACAGGGAACCTACAGAGATAGTGTCTGGGTAGAGAGTGTACACAGGGAACCTACAGAGATAGTGTCTGGGTAGGGAGTGTACACAGGGAGCCTACAGAGATAGTGTCTGGGTAGAGAGTGTACACAGGGAACCTACAGAGATAGTGTCTGGGTAGGGAGTGTACACAGGGAGCCTACAGAGATAGTGTCTGGGTAGGGAGTGTACACAGGGAGCCTACAGAGATAGTGTCTGGGTAGGGAGTGTACACAGGGAACCTACAGAGATAGTGTCTGGGTAGGGAGTGTACACAGGGAACCTACAGAGATAGTGTCTGGGTAGGGAGTGTACACAGGGAGCCAGGCACACTGCTCTGCTGACAGAGAAAATCCTTAGATGGGGCTTGGGAACAGTTCTTAATAATTTACTCTTCCTAGGTCTTCAGTAATAATATTAATTACTATAATGCTCAGGGTCATACCTGATAACTTGTACAACCAGGTGCTTATTAAAACAACAGGTTATTACTAAAGAAAGCGCCCCCAGTGCCCGGCACTCTCCCCAGATGTGAGTGAACGAAAAAAAAAATCGGTCTCCAGCTCCCATTAGGTGGCTCTACAACCTCAAGTGGCTTATCCCCTGACCTCCTGGAGCAGGGCCGGCCCTCCCCTGAATAATAATCCGGCCTGGGGTGGTGGGGGGGGGGAAGCTCTGGCTCTTTATTTTTTTTTATTTTTAACGGAGCCACTCTCCCGTCCGCCTCTCCGCCTCATCGTCTGAACGCACGGCTGGCAATTCCCCCTTCCCTCGGCGCCGGCCTGATGCCTTAAGAACTTGACAGGCAGGCAGTTTACAGGCCACCTGCATCACCGTCGCCATGGCGACGCCGCGAGACACTCCGCCGGTCCCGCGCGCCGGTCACGCGCTCCGAGGGCGGCTCTCTCCGTCCAGTCCCGCGCCGCCGGGTCTGAAGGGGGGAAGAGTAATTACCGTCTCCCTCTCCCTCCGTCAAAGACCGGCGCGCTCTCTGTCTCTCGCCTGCCCCCCACCCCCATCCCCCACCCCGCGTGGCCGCCGTCCACAGCCTCGGCAGCTCCGGAGAAAGCTGAAGTGGGAAAGGCGGGTGTGGGGGGGGATTCATCCCACCCGATTGCCAGCATGGACCAACCGAGGGAAATAAACCTCTCCCACTGACGGGAGGCAGCAGGGGTTCTGGGGAGGGGAGCTAAGGAGAAAGGATGCTGTGCATCAAGTGCCTCCCCGGCCCCCCAGCAACCTTTATCCAGGGGAAAGAAAAGATCGAGCAGGTGCATCGAGGGTGTATCTCGTATGAGACGCTGCAGTAAAATGTCTCCCGCCGTGTCCAGACGGGTTACCGGTAAATAAGCGCCGGCATCCTCCTCGCCGGGCGCGCACGGTTACAAGGGCAAAGCCCGGAGGCTCCTCGGTGCAGAGTCTGTAATTCGCTGGCCCCGCATGGCACTCGGGCACCTGTGCCCTGCAGACAGGGAGGGGGGGGGGGGTCGTCTGGTTAGACTCTCCGGGGTCCGTGCTGTGAGATTAGGACGGGTGGGGATGGGGGTTATACTTTCCCCCCCAGCCGTTTCCAGGTGCAAGGGCAGAATACGTATTCCTTCTCATTCCCTGGCCAACCGCGCACATATGACTGTTAGGCGACAAGGAAAAAGCTGGATTTGACGAGCCTCTCGTAACTATGCCATTGGTAGTGCGCGAATGAGGTCTTAAAATGTCTGGTGAGTGGGGACTGATGACATGGAAAGTACAGGCAGTCATCCTTCGGGGAAAAAAAAAAAGATCTATGACTACACATCCTTATATAACAAGCCAGCATCAAACCGTCTAGAAATTATACTTTTTATTTTTTAAGGCAGTTGTTTCCTCCGACTCTTTCAGGCCTCCAGCTCAGTCGAAACCAGGGCTCCGATCCTGGAGCCACGAACTTTCATTCACAACTAACTAGGCATATCTTCCCCCCTCCCCTTTCAGTGCACCTAGTCTGGTCATTGCACCAATGGTCCTTCTGGAGTCCTGCAATCATGGGCCCTGAATCCAGCCACTTGAGAGATGGGTCATGACACCCTCCCGCCTAGAGGTTCTGAACACTGCCTCTGCAGCATTCCCGCCAGGTGGCCTGAGAAGCAGGAGACCCCTCTCAGGGACTGAACGAGGGACCTTCTATATGTCAGTGCCCAGCAGTGCTATTGAGCCATGAGACCGGAAGCTAATGGTCCACAAATGTCTTGCTTTTTTGGAGTATACCTGCTCTCTGAAGGTCATGAGCCAGCAAAATGGTCTCAGTGGGCTTCTTGAGTATTGCACAAATCAGGGCTTTTTAATGGGTGAAGATTCAGAATACATTGCAGGTTTTTCCCAATTCCATGTAGAGGGTCTTGCTCTGTTTATGCAATAAATACAGAATTGTTGAGTGCTATATGAAGATGTGGGTCCCCCCACCCCTCCCCCCGCTCACCAAAGATCTACTCAGGTCACTACTTCAGTCACATCTCTTTCCAAAAGAGGAGAACATTGGGCCATCATTTGTCTTTTTAGCCTGCCTTCCCAAATAATGATCGAGGCAGCTTACCGTATTCATAGAATTCACATACAACACATCCCTGCCGCAAAGAGCTTATGTTCTAAGTGGGTAACAGAGGCTGAAGAAGATACGGTGATTTGCCCATGGTCGCAAAAAGTGTCAGCAAATGAAGTGGGATTTGAATCCGGTTCTCTCAGCCCAATGCTCTGACCTCTAGGCTCCGACTTCTAGAGAGCAAAACTAACGTGCAATCATGAACAAAAGGTCCATTTGTACTTATGATTTCTATTTTCATTCACTTCATAAAACAAAAATGTCAGACATTGACGAGTTCAAATTATCTCACTTCTGGCCAATAACCGAGAGAAACTGTTAGTCACAACAAAGGCACATCCCAGAGAATAAAGTAGCCACATAGATGGCCAGTCCTCTCCCCAGCACAAAATTCTGAATGCTGCCTCCTATACTGAAAGGATATAAATTAATTACCAACCTCTGATGACAGAGGTTAGCTTTGTCTTTCATGTGTTTTAAAGATGCAAAGCTGAATTTAAAACACATGGTTTGTAATAAAAGTTAAAACAAACTCTGGCTACCTGAATAATGCAAGAAGGCACCAAGTGAGCACAGATTTGTTATGACAGGACAGTATGGTCCTTAGCGTAACACAGCACATTAGCTGAATTATTTCACTTGAACAAACTAAAGAGTAGCAAATCACCTGGACCAGATGGTATGAACCCCAGGGTTCTGAAAGAACAAAAAATGAAATTTCAGATCTATTAGTAAAAATTTATAACCTATCATTAAAATCATCCACTGAACCTGAAGACTGAAGTGTAGTCAATATAACCCCGATATTTAGAAAGGGCTCCAGGGTAATCCAGGAAACTATAGAACAGTGAGCCTGACTTCAGTGCTGGGAAAATAGTGAAAACTATTCTAAAGAACAAAGTCACAAAACATATAGAAAGACATGGTTTAATGGAACACAGCATACATTTACCCAAGGGAAGCCTTGCCTCACAAAACTGCTACATTTGTTTTGAAGGGGTTAATAAACATGTGGATAAAGGTGAACCGGTAGAAGTAGTTTATTTGGATTTTCAGAAGGCATTTGACAAAGTCCCTCATGAGAGGCTTCTAAGAAAACTAAAAAGTAATGGGATAGGAGGAGATGTCCGTTCGTGGATTGCAAACTGGTTAAAAGACAGGAAACAGAGAGTAGGATTAAATGGTCAATTTTCTCAGTGGAAAACAGTAAACAATGTAGTGCCTCAGAGATCTGTACTTGGACCAGTGCTTTTCAATATATTTATAAATGATCTGGAAAGGGATACAACGAGTGAGGTGATCAAGTCTGCAGATGACACAACATTATTCAGAGTAGTTAAATCACAAGCAGATTGTGATAAAGTGCAGGAGAACCTTGCGAGACTGAAGACTGGGCATCCAAATGGCAGATGAAATTTAGGGATAGATTTTCAAAAACCGCGAATAGGCGTACTTTTGTTGGCGCTCCAGGCGCCAACAAAAGTACGCTGGATTTCAGTAGATACGCGCGTATCCGCTGAAATCCGGGATCGGTGCGCGCAAGGCTATCGATTTCGTATAGCCGGCGCGCGCCGAGCCGCGCAGCCTACCCCCGTTCCCTCCGAGGCAGCTCCGAAATCGGAGCGGCCTCGGAGGGAACTTTCTTTTGCCCTCCCCTCACCTTCCCCTCCCTTCCCCTACCTAACCCACCCGCCCGGCCCTGTCTAAACCCCCCCCTTACCTTTGTTGGGGGATTTACGCCTCCTGGAGGGAGAAGTAAATCCCCGCGCGCCAGCGGGCCGCTAGTGCGCCGGGACGCGATCTGGGGGCGGGTCCGGAGGGCGCGGCCACGCCCCCGGGCCGCCCCGGGCCGTAGCCATGCCCCCGGGCCCGCCCCCGGAACGCTTTCGACACGCCCCGAAAACGCCGCGCGGTTCAGGCCCGCCCCCGACACGCCCCCTCCGAAAACCCCGGGACTTACGCGAGTCCCGGGGCTCTGCGCGCGCTGGTAGGCCTATGTAAAATAGGCTTACCGGCGCGCAGGGCCCTGCTCGCCTAAATCCGCCCGGATTTGGGCGGATTTAGGCGAGCAGGGCTCTGAAAATCCGCCCCTTAATGTGGACAAATGCAAGATGATGCATATAGGGAAAAATAAACCATGCTGTAGTTACACAATGTTAGGTTCCTTATTAGAAGTTACCACCAGGCGAATATATTGAAATCATCAGCTCAGTGTGCTGTGGCGGGCAAACAGAATTTTAGGGATTATTAGGAAGGGAATGGTGAATAAAATAAAGAATGTCATAATGCCTCTGTATCACTCTATGGTGAGACTGCACCTTGAGTACTGTGTAGATTTCTGGTTACCGCATCTCAAAAAAGATATAGTTGCACTGGAGAAGATACACAGAAGGATGACCAAAATGATAAAGGAGATGGATGAAACAGTTCCCTTATGAGGAAAGGCTAAAGAGGTTAGGGCTGTTCAGCCTGGAGAAGAGACAGCTGAGGGGGGATATGATACAGGTATGTTACAGGTATGAGAGGACTAGAGCAGATAAATGTCTTTCAGATAATAGAAGAACCAGGAGGTATTCCATGAAGTTAGCAAGTAGCACATTTAAAACAATTCAGAGAAAATTCTTTTTCATTCAGTGCACAATTAAGCTCTGAAATTCGACGCTGGAGGATGTGGTTAGGGCAGTTAGTGTAGTTGGTTTTAAAAAGGTTTGGATAAGTTCCTGAGGGAGACCAGGAGGGAACCCCAGCAAAAACAGTCCAATGACCACAGTTGCTATCCCCTGGTCCTGGCCTTCAAGGAAATGCACCGATTCAAAAGAATTGAGGCTCCAGCTCAGCAATAAGCCTGCAAGGGATGAAGCCCCAGGGTCTTCCCCACAAAGGGGATTTCTAACACGGGAGGGGGGTCAGAAGATATAGTCCTCTTCTAAGAAGGGGAAGACTCCCGACACTACCCTCCTTGCATTCACTCCCATATGGGTACAAGGAGGAATGCAGTCTTAGGTCAGTCCTGTGGCTCACCACGAGGGAAACACATACAGCTGGAAAAATACTGCCTTCCTCTATGAAAGCAGGCTGACCAGTATTCATACAGTGGTATCCCATCCTACGGATGGTGGCACACCTACGAACCCACTCGCCATGCTTGTAGGTAGAATCTCACGGCCAGAGCCGTAGCAAGGCAATGAGGTGGCTATGGCCAAGTGAAAAACTGCGCCTTCGTCCATTACACAACACATAACACCATGAGCTGGGGAAACTTTGTTAAATGTTTGTACAATAATGCCCATGGCCAGGGCAAGGGTATTAGGCACCCTAGGAAAACCTTACAGCCTTCTACCCCCACCTCATCACACCCTCCTCACAAACAATTAAAAATGATGCGTTTACAACAGTTGTTACATGAAAAAGGACATTCAAAGCATAGTCTTCTGAGGTATATGTATGTTATATTTACATGTACTGCTGTGGTGCCAACCAGAAAGCCCTGCAAACAAGCAAGAGATACTTGCAACTTATATGGTATTAGGCTTACTGTAATTAATCTTGAACATGGGCATGACCCTCAGAGAGCCACAAAAATACAGAATTACAATGCAGTAAACTTTCTGTATCAAAACAACACTAACTGCCAGCACTCAAACAGCAACAACTCTATCTATGAAAGTTAACACTGCAAATATTACACCAGGCCTAACACAGCAATACACCCCCCTATTAGGAAAACAGAACAAGCCAAGGGGCCGATGCAATACAGTGCGTCAGCAGAATGCACTGTATAACCTGCAGTTGGACTCAGGTTGTATAGTTGCTAATTAATCCCCTTATGCATAAGGGGATTAGCCCCTCTACAACGCGCGTCCAACGCGGAGTGAATCTAATAGCGCTCATCACATGCAAATGCATGTGATTGAGGCTATTAATCATTCACTCCCGATGCAAAAAATAAAATAAAATAAAATGTGCGTCTAGGAGCAGGCGTTAATAGCTGAGTGCTCTTAAAACTAGTACTGAAAAGCAGAAAAAACTGCTTTTCTGTACTGCCTCCTACTTAATATCGCAACGATATTAAGTAGGAGGAAAAACAAAAAAAAGTTTTTAAAAAACCCTACCGGCAGTGGGGTACAGGAAACGGACGCTCAGCTGACAAGCGTCCGTTTCCTGAACCCCCTGACTGTGCAGCTGTGCGGCGTTTAGGAAAACAGACACCGATAAACTCGGTGTCGGTTTTTCTAACCGGCGGGTGGCCAATGCCGATTGGGTTCTCATTAGCAAGGAGGTGCTTTCTGGAGCACATGGCCCTTATGGCATCAAGGGCGTTCCCGCACCTCGATGGTTATCGAGGGAACCCCTCCAGCTCGACGGCATCAAGGGTGAGCATGGCGCTCAGTGGCAGTCCTGGTCCCTGACATCGATGTGTCAGATCGTCGATGCACTGGTCACAGATGTGCACGGGCAACCAATACTGGGCATGGCACCAAAGGTGCAGCGGCAAGCTGCTTGCCCCAGGCTCCTGCTCACCCCTCTCTCTCACGGAGGCAGCACTGCCGTTACAGGCAAGCAGGACAGGAGGCTACGTCTTCCAGGGCTCCTGCCCGTGGAGACTAGTTCCTTTGAATGTGGGGGAGGATGAGCTCTCCCTCCCACAGGAACAGTCTGGTCCTTGATCTCTTCACTGTTCGAAGCTCCATCAATGCCAATCCATCAGTGAAATGACATGAAACTCCTGCCCAAGTAGAACTCAGGCGAGTCCCTAGGCTCAGCGGCCTACACGGATCACCCATGGACTGCATTCTGTCAGTCCTGCCAGCACCTGACAAAGGTACAAAAACAGACAAAGCAGGTGCAGTATTTATTTAATAAGGGATAGCATTAGACTCTGCCAGGCTGCACAGCGACTAAGGCCTGCCACGCGGCTGGCAGACAGTGGAAAGAAGAGGAAAAAAGGAAAAGAAAAGAAAACTACTGTAAGGTAAAGGAAAGAAAAAGAGCTACAGCTCTAGAAAAAAATCAATTTCATAAACTGTGAGGAGAGAGCAGAGCCGAATGCCATGATATACAAGGCTCCCACGACCACACGGCTCCCTGGAAAAAAGAGACTGAGGGACTCTATCTATGGGCAGGGGGATGATCACAGCTGCACATGCTCAGTAGGGCGTGTTTGAAAGTTCTAGAATCTTTGAGATCAAAGTTCCGGACTAGGGCTCCATCTGATGATGTCACCCGTGTGTGAGGACCGCCAATCCTGCTTGTCCTCGGACAAAAGTGGCTCTTCCTGTGGTAGGGGCAGACCAGGTTATGGGATAGTGTCATTTATTCAATTAATTTGCCTTATTAACCATTTTACAGAACAGCTCAAGGCAGTGAAGAGAGAGAGCCGAAACATTATAAAATTATAGCAAACATCATTAAAATAATAGGAACAAAGTAAGGGGCTCTCCATAGACAACATGAATTAGTCGTGAAGTGTGGATGACATCATCCAATGGTGCCAAATGGACCCATCTCTCAAAGTTCAGTAAAGGTCTTACTGAGCACGAGCCTCTCAGTCTTTTTCAGAGCTGATAAGCTATAGCAAAACAGTTGACTCTCCAGGGAGATGAGCAGGAAATAAGCATGGCTAATTCATCCTGCTGTCTATGGAGAATCCTGTTTACAGGTATACAAACTTGCTTTCTCCATTTAAGTGCACGGCTGCATTAGCCATGATGTGTAGGGAGTCCCAAACTGAGGCTTGCACAGTGGAGTTAAAACTGAATGTTTATATGAACTATTGGCTGAACAGGTTGCACAAAACTGCTGGCCAAAACTACAGTCATCTCTTGACTTGCTGTCCGCAGCAGTGGGATGTGAACATGTGCCCAAATGGCCAAGTCTTTAATTTAAACAACCCTGAAGTGAGCCACCGAAATCGCCAAAGCTCTTCCTTGATGAGCTCTTGACGGAGTCTGTGATCTGTAAGCCAGCCAGCATGTAGCAGTGCGCTATACAGTCTGCTAACCGATTGGACTGAGTTCTCTTGGTAATTCTTACTCCCATTCTAATGGGATCAAAAGATATGAACAACTGGGAATCTTGACAATGAAGCTAAGTCCTTCTCAAATAATAAGCCAAGGCTCTCTCAGTCCAAAGAATGGAGAGCCTCCTCACCTTTATGCATATGAGGCCTTGAAAAAAAAGGTCTGAAGAACAATAGTTTGATTTATGTGAAAAGCTGAGAACACATCTGGAATAAACTTGAGGTGAACACTTAATTCACTGTCCCATCTAGCAGATGTGATGGCTACCAAGAACAGTACTTTCCACGTGGGGAGCTTTAAAGCGGCTAACTCCAGAGGCTCAGATGGAGGCTTCATGAGCTGAGCCAAGATGACATTAAGATCCCAAGACATTAGATGCTTAGTGAAAGGAGGTTTACAATTCGACAATTCTTTCATAAATTTGGATACTAAAGAATGAATGGATATTGGTGCTCCTATTTACTGATGGTATGTCACAATGGCACTGAGGTGTATTTTCATCCAAGGACATACTTAAGTCCCAACAAAGAAAGTAAAAACAAGTAGCGGAAAAAGTCCTTTGGGCTACAAGCAAACAGATCAAAAGAGCCGGCTGGACCTCTTCCATTGCGAACAGGATAGAAGGTAAGGTTTGTCCTTTTGCGGATGACACTAAGATCTGCAACAGAGTGGACACACCGGAAGGAGTGGAGAGAATGAGACAGGATTTAAGGAAGCTGGAAGAGTGGTCGAAGATATGGCAGCTGAGATTCAATGCCAAGAAGTGCAGAGTCATGCATATGGGGAGTGGAAAACCAAAAGAACTGTATTCGATGGGGGGAGAAGGGCTGATATGTACGGAGCAGGAGAGAGACCTTGGGGTGATAGTGTCTAATGATCTGAAGTCGGCGAAACAATATGACAAGACGATAGCTAAAGCCAGAAGAATGCTGGGCTGCATAGAGAGAGGAATATCGAGTAAGAAAAGGGAAGTGATAATCCCCTTATACAGGTCCTTAGTGAGGCCTCACCTGGAGTACTGTGTTCAGTTCTGGAGACCGTATCTCCGAAGGGACAGAGGATGGAGGCGGTCCAGAGAAGGGCGACCAAAAAGGTGGCGGGTCTTCATCGAAGACTTATGAGGAGAGATTGAAGAATCTAAATATGTACACCCTGGAGGAAAGGAGGAGCAGGGGTGATATGATTCAAACTTTCAGATACTTGAAAGGTTTTAATGATCCAAAGACAACGACAAACCTTTTCCGTTGCAAAAAAATCAGCAGAACCAGGGGTCACGATTTAAAACTTCAGGGAGGAAGACTCAGAACCAATGTCAGGAAGTATTTCTTCACGGAGAGGGTGGTGAATGCCTGGAATGCCCTTCCGGAGGAAGTTGTGAAGACCAAAACTGTGAAGGATTTCAAAGGGGCGTGGGATAAACACTGTGGATCCATAAAGTATAGAGGATGTGAATGAAGAGAAGAGGCTCGGGGGTGGCTGCTTGCGGGAATGACGGCTACTACCTGGAGATTAATATCCTTATTCAATAAACATACACACAGTTAATGCGACTCCAACATTGCTCTCTGCATCAACGGCAAGAGGAAATGTGGAAAAAAGGATTTGCATCCTCAAAAAAGCAGGGGAGTAGCTTGCTAGTTACAGTGGTTACTACCCCAAACCAAATAAGCCTGATACTTCACTTTCAATGCATATCCAGCATAGCTCTCTGCTTCAACGGCAGGGAGAATGGAGAATGAAGAAAAGACAATTTATATTCAGACAACAACCAACAAGAAATGAAATACATACTCTGGGTAAACAAATAAGCATGGGTGTAGCTTGCTTATTACGGTGGTTACTACCCCGAATCAATTAAGCCTGATACTTCACTTGAAATACATATCCAGCGCAGTTCACTGTTTCAACGGCAGGGGGGAATTAAGTAAAGAGGATTTATATTCAGGCAACCAACAAGGACTGAATTGCACAGACAGGGTAAACAAGCATGGGAGTAGCTTGCTTATTACAGCGGTTGCTACCCCAAACCAATTAGCTAGTTACTTCACTTAGATGCAGCTCCAGCACTGCTGTCTGCATCAATGGTGAGGGTGGAAGGGAATTGGAACAAAAAAGTTACCAATAAGGGCCCTGACTTCAGCGGTTAGAGTAACAGAGTAACAGGTCTGAAAGCTTGCTGGGAAGACTGGATGGGCCGTTTGGTCTTCTTCTGCCGTCACTTCTATGTTTCTATTTGAAGCTATATGACTTTCTAGTTGAAGGCTTCCTGGCTGAGATCAAAATGTCTTCTACTTCTTGTGAAAGGAACAGGGAGGAAACATCCGTGAATTCAACAACCATGCCATGAGGACTAGAGAGGACAGGTTCACATGGCACAGTTGTCCATGTTCCTGCGCAATAAAGAATGGAAACGTCCCCAACAGGATTAGAGGCCACTTGGATAACTGGACAAGATAGGGGAACCACACCTGCCTTGGCTATGCTGGACCAATGAAAATCATTCTTGCATGGTCTTGAAGAATTTTCTGGATTATCCTCACAATCAACGGGATTGGTGGATATGCATGTAGAAGGCCAGCATCCCAGTGCAGCAGAAAAGCATCAGGCACTGAACTGAATGTGCTTGGAAGCATGGAGCAAAAGTTGTTGACCTTGTGTTGCTCTCCAAAGCAAACAAATCAATTGTCAGCTAACCCCAGAGAGCGAACAAACTGTCTGCTACTACTTGTTGATCCAAGGACTACTCATGTGGTAGAAGGACTCAGCTGAAGCTGTTTGCCAGGATGTTTTGAGCTCCTGGAAGGTATTTCACTTGCAAATGAGCTCAATGATTGAGATCCCATTCCCAGATCTGCAGAGCCTCCTGACAGAGTGCAAAGGAGCCTGTGCCCTCTTTGTTTACGCAGAGCATGACTACTTGTTTGACAGTTTGAATCAAGATTCTCCTTCCCACCAGCGGGTGAGAGAAAGCCTTTGGCGTATATGTGATAGCAAGTAGCTCTAAGAGGTTGATCTGAAGATGCCTCTCCGCTAAGGACCACATCCCTTCGGTTCAAGCTATATGAGCTCCCCACCCTCGGGTGGAGGCACTGGTGGAAACAGTCACTTGATGAGGTAGAACCCACAGAGGGAGACCCACAATGAGGACTGACAGTTTCAACCACCACTGAAGGGCTGTCTTCATTCTGATCATTAACGAGATGTGATAGGATAATGGTTGTCGCAGCTAGACCCACTGACATCAAAGACCCCATTGTAGACCTCTCGTATTCAGCAGTGTCATATGACCAGGGTCGACCGAGATTGATCTTACTGGAGTCCAGTTTCACAGTTGGAGGTCATTCACTGGGCTCCTTAGCACTACAGCCCTTTCATCCAGGAGAATCGATCGCTCGTGAACTGAATTAACCCCAAACCCGAGGTGGATCTGGGTCCCAGCACCACAGAGGGGGGGAGCCTTAGTAGCTGAATGGTGGTGCAAACAGCCCTTGCTCAAGTTGGTGAGCACACGAGCCAGAAGATGTCCGTCTTAGGGACAAAGAACGGCTTCAGTGCCCGAATTGGTGTGAGGGCTTTTCCTTACATGTCCTGCGGAAATCCCGCATCTACCAGGCCCATGACTGCTGAACCCTGGAGATCATGCGTTCACAGTTATACCGGTTAGCCATGTCATGGGCATCTGTGATGGACATCGGACGCCTGCAGATACAGGTTTTGAAGTCACTGATGGTTGGCTTCTTCTTAGGCCTTTCACCGGACAGGCCTAAAACTCTTGATCTTTTCCACTTTTTGGAGGGGTTTGTTAGAACTTTAAAGTGCTGTTAAGCGGTGCCAAGGCACAGAGAAAAGTTTTGAACTGTAACGAGGCAGAGAAAAAAAAAAATGTAATGCACAAATCTAGCGAGAGAGAAGATCCCACGTCCGCGCAGAAGCTCAGTCAAAATCAGAGTGAGGGGCTCACAAGGCGGCAGCGCATGCATGGAAACTTCCACACACGCTCAGTAGGACTTTTACTCATTCGGCATCGTGGATAATTTAGCCCTGCTAGTCGATGGAAAAATACGTAACAACAATAAGCATATTTCAAGGGCGGTATAACATTCAGTTAAAATACTAGGGAAATTAAAAACTTCTTAAAAAAAACAACAAAATCCAATAAGAGAGAAAGGCTATAATAAAACATTAAAGTGAATTAAAAACTGAAGTCAGGTTTTCATTATGCACCTAAATACGAAATAATCTGTTTACTTCCCTCTCAGCCTTCCCTGGCCTGCCGTGAAAGGAAGGCATAGGGCTGAGCACACTGACGTCTCTGCTATCCCCACACCGTCCATGGGCATCTACGCAACTCGGCATGGCACTAACTTTCAGAATGGAGTTTCCAAATACTCAGACTGCTAAATCGGGCAAATATTCCCACTGCCTCCGAACCCCTTCCACCCTGCCCTTGCCGTAACTCCGAAAGACAAAAAAAACTGCGCTAGCAATTAGACAAGTCCAGACTGCAGCATGCAGACGGGTTGGATTTGGTTTCGGATTGAATGATTTGCCTTTTGAGATATGTGCTCAAGGCAAGTTACACTTCAGATACAGTGGGTAAACCCCTGCTCCGGAGAGGGCTAAAAACCTGGAGGGGGTGGCTTATTAAGCTGTGTTAGAGTTTTAGTGCGTAGTAAACAGCGTTTACCATGCGGTGAATGCCTTGGCGCAGCGGTAACATTGCTGTATTTCTAATACCGTGCATTATCCACCCCTAAAAAAAAAACCCCTGGTGCAATAAAGGGTATTTGCCCTAAAATGTGCAAGCCGTGTTATTTAAGAGAAAGTTAACTGCATCTCAAGACGCATACTTAACTTTCCCCTGGAGCATCGGGCGCTAACACGCATCCCGACGCCTCCAGCACCGTCCTTAAAGGACCCGAGAGCAACTCAGAATCCCCTCCCCCGATCCTTCCAAAAATCCTGGGGGTCTTCTGCCCCTTCCCTCCAGATCATGCTTGATTCACTAACTGAGCAATTATATACAGCGGTGATTACCTTTCAGAGCCAGCAGATTCATGAAAGTCCTACTGAGTTTACACTGATATTGCACCACAGACTGCAAAACCCATCCAGTCTGCTCACTTTTCCCCTCCCGTCTGCCAGCACTGCAGATCCAAACAGATTTCTGGTTTCACACTCATTTTTCTACTAATCCACTGCTTATCCCAAACCTTTTTTTTGAACTCCAGTACTGTTTTTGACGCCACTACCACGACTAGGAGGTTGTTCGGCACATCCTTTCCGCACAGAAATACTACTTTCAGTTACTCCTGAATCTTAACCACTTCCAGCCTATTATGACCCCCTTCTGTAACTCCTTTTCCTCCCACAAATGCTTGCCTCGTGCACAGTATTTAGACCTCTGTGGTAGAGAAGATATAATTATTATGTTCTGTGAGCAAATCCAGTGTTTAAGCCTTGGAGGAAGGGGGGGAGGGGAAGATGGTGGATCAGTGGCAGTGCTGCTGTGCACTGCCATTCAGTGGGACCTGGGCTCAGATCTCTTGGCACAGGTCCTCCCCGCTGGCCGGAGCACATAGTGCTGGAGCCGCCGCAGAGGCAGCACTCACAGCCCCCGGGGGAGGAGAAAGTCTCAGCCATTGCACAACGGCAATACCTAGAGGGTCCACGTTGGGCAGCACAGGAAGTAAAAATTCACCCGCGCGGCTTTCGAGGAGAAATCCAGCAGGACTTACTTGGGTGCATCTACCACCCACTGTTCTCACCCAGAGCTCCTCGGGTCAAATTAGGCCAACATTTTCCTCAACCAGGCTTACCACGTAAGATTAGTCAGGTGGCGCTCAATATCAGCACTACTGTGCTATAACCAAGCCCCACCACCACCACCACCCAGGAACACCCTCTCTCTTTTATACTCAGCTAAATTAAAACCAGACAAAAAAAAGCTACGCAGGCAAAATGTAGCAAATGTTCAACGTAACTGAAAGTTACCCTGCCAAACCCTTTTGAATATTGACCTCCCAGCGAGCAGAGTTAGGACCCGTGTTTGTGGGGATCGGGATCTGGAAGGAGTCTCACAGGATGGCCCCAGGACACTCAGCGCGGAGACGGGACTCAGTGAGCTGGAAGAGGGAAACATCCACGGCTTCACTGCGAACGAAGGCTCGTGGCGTCGTTTCCAGCTGAAGGGAGTAGGAGAAAAAACTGTCTTGCTAAATAAACAGAAGTAAACGTGGCATGAGTACGGAAAGGGGAGAACGCATTATACAAAGCCACGACGAGGGTCCGAGACTTCAGGAAAACAAACTAACTTTCTCAGATTGGGTGGAGTACCTGAGGGAGTCGTTAGCTGGATGAGAAAATCTAGGGGAAGTAGAAGGGCAGTGGGTAAAACTAAAAGGAGATATCATAATGTATTTATTTATTTATTTATTTAAGAGTTTTTTTTTTAAGGGCAACTAACATTTTTGTTAGCACAGTAAATAAAGGGAAGAGGAAAAAAGAGGCCGATATGTTTTTCTAAAGAAGTAGCTGAAAAGGTAAGGGAGAAAAGGTTAGCATTCATAAACTACAGAAGGTGGCAGAAAGAGGAAGATGGGTGACAATATCTGGAAAAGGATGGAGGCAGTCCAGAGAAGGGCGACCAAAAAGGTGGATGCTCTTCATCGAATGCCTTATGAAGAGAGATTGAAGAACCTAAATATGTACACCCTGGAGGAGAGGAGGAGCAGAGGTGATATGATACAGACTTTCAGATACTTGAAAGGTTTTAATGATCTAAAGACAATGCAAACCTTTTCCATTGCAAAGAAAATCAGCAGAACCAGAGGTCACGATTTAAAACTCCAGGGAGGAAGACTCAGAACCAATGTCAGGAAGTATTTCTTCACGGAGAGGGAGGTGGATGCCTGGAATGCCCTTCCGGAGGAACTACTTGAGATGACCAAAACTGTAAAGGATTTCAAAGGGGCGTGGGATAAACACTGTGGATCCATAAAGCCTGGAGGATGGGAATGAAGAGAAGATGCATGAGGGTGGCTTGCGGGAATGACGGCTACTACCTGGTGATTAATACCCTTACTCAATAAACGTTCACACGGTTAATGCGACTCCAACATTGCTCTATGCTTCAACAGCAAGAGGAAATGTGGAAAAGAGAATTTGCATTCAGTCAACAACCAACAAGGTAGCACAGTCTGGGTAAACAAACAAGCGTGGGAGTAGCTTGCTTGTTGCAGCAGTTACTCCCCCAAACCAATTAAGCCTGATACTTCACTTTCAATGCATATCCAGCGTAAATCTCTGCTTAAACGTTATCTCTGCTTCAACGGCAGGGGGGAATGAAGATAAGAGGATTGTCATTCAGACAACAACCAACAAGGACTGAATTGCACAGTCTGAATAAACAAATAAGTGTGGGAGTAGCTTGCTTGTTGCGGCGGTTACTACCCCTAACAAATTAAGCCTGACACTTCACTTTGCATGCATATCCAGCGCAGCTCTCTGCTTCAACAACAGGGGGAGGGAATGAAGAAATAGGATTTACATCCAGCCAACATCTCACAAGGCATTGTTCTGTGCAGTATGGGTATACAAACATCGGGGTAACTTACCCGATACTACGGATACTACCCTCAAACATTAAGCCTTATACTTCATTTTGATACAGCTCCAACACTGCTCTCTACATCAATGGCGGGGGTGGAAGGAAATTAGAATAAAAAAGCTACCAATAAGGACCCTGAACTCAGCGGTCAGAGTAACAGATAAGTATGAGAAAATAAGTGTGAAAGCTTGCTGGGCAGACTGGATGGGCTGTTTGGTCTTCTTCTACCGTCATTTCTATGTTTCTATGTAACTGCTGCTAAAACAGAGGATAGGGAAATTTTTGGAATCTAATAGTTTGCAAGATGCGAGGCGGTATGGTTTTACCAGAGGTAATCATTGTCAGACAAAACTGATCAATTTCTTTGATTTGGTGACCAGAGAACTGAATCAAGGTAGAGCACTAGACCTAGTGTACTTGGATTTCAGCAAGGCCTGTGACACAGTTCTGCACAGAAGACTTATAAACAAATTGTGCGCTCTTGGTATAGATCCTAGCGTGAGGGACCGGGTTAGAAATTGACTGAGTGGGAGGCATCAAAGAGTAGCAGTAAATGGAATTTTCTCTGAGGAAGGGGTTGTTACTAGCGATGCACCTCAGTTATCATCCTTGTACAGATTCTTTTCAACATTTTTGTGAGCGACATGATGTAAAGGTTGTCAGGAAAGGTTTGTCTTTTTGCTGATGATACCAAAATTTCTAATAGGGAGGACAGCCAGGAAGGAGTGGAAAACATGAAGAGGAATCTAGTGAAGCTCGAGGAATGGTCTAAGATCTGGCAGCTAAGATTTAATGCTAAAAAATGAGAGTAATACATTTAGGATGCAAAAAACCCAAGGGAAAGGTACAGTATTGGAGGTGAAAGTCTTCTAAATACAAAGGAAGACCTGGGAGTAATTGTATCTGATGATCTTAAGGTGGCCAAATAGCTGGATGAATCGTCAGTAAATGTCAGAAAAATGCTTGGCTGCATATGGAGAGGAGTGGTCAGCAGAAAAAGGGAGGTGATAGTACCCTTGTATAAGTCCCTGGTGAGACCTCACTTGGAATACTTTGCACAATTCTGGTGACCGCACCTTCAAAAGGATATAAACAGGATGGAGACGGTCCAGAGGGAGGCTACTAACATGATCAGTGGCCTTCATTCTAAAACATATTGGAATAGACTTAAAGATCTAAACATGTATATCCTAGACTAGAAGAAAGGAGAATTAGGGGAGATAGGATAGACACGTTCAAATATCGCAAAGGTTTCCATGCATAGGACATGAGCCTTTTTCTATGGAAAGGAGGCTCTAGAACGAGAGGACATGAGATAAGGTTGAAAGGGGGCAGACTCGGGAGTAATCTTAGAAATATTTCTTTTCAGAAAGGGTAGTGGATGTGTGGAACAACCTCCCGGTGGAAGTGGTGGAGCAAAAACAGTATCTGAATTTCAGAAGCATGGGATAAATACAGGGGATCTCTAAGGAAGTAATGAGAATTATAATGCTAAATCAATTGGACGGATGGGAAGACTGGATGGGCCATATGGTCTTTTTCTGCTGCTATGTTTATATGTTTCTATAATGTCTCCGGTACCAGCATGATATAGCACATGCCTCTAATAAACCTGACTGCAGTGTCATAACACAACCTAACATTAATATACCCATATGAACCTAATATAGCACAAATCTATAACAAACTGATCAGCAACAATGTAGCAAAGAACAAACCTAAAATTCATCCACTTGGATGCGCATTATGCAGTGCACAGTGCACAGCTACACTAAATCACTTGAACGAGTGTAACACAGTGCACAGCTACACTTCATCCGCCTGACCAAGTGTAACACAGTGCACAGCTACACTTAATCCACCTGCATGAATGTATTACAGCACACAACTATACTTAATCCACCTGAGCAAATATAATACAGCGCACAGCTACACTTCAACCGCCTGACCAAGTGTAACACAGTGCACAGCTACACTTCATCCACCTGCATGAATGTAATACAGTGCACAGCTACACTTCATCCGCCTGACCAAGTGTAATACAGTGCACAGTTACACTTCATCCACCTGACCAAGTGTAATACAGTGCACAGTTACACTTCATCCGCCTGACCAAGTGTAATACAGTGCACAGTTACACTTCATCCACCTGAAAGCGTGTAATACACCACACACCTACACTTAATCCGCCTGAACAAATGTAATAAAGAGCATTATCTACAATTAATCCACCTGAATGAGTGTAATACAGTGCACACCTACACTTAATTCACCTGAATGAATGTAATATAGTGCACACTTACACGTAATCCACCTGCACGAATATAATACAGCGCACAGCTCTACTAAATTACCTGAACTAGTGTAATACAGCACACAACTACACTTAATCCATCTCAACAAATGTAATAAGGCACACAGCTATAATACAGCTCACACCTATACGTAATCCATTTGAATAAATGTAATACAATGCATATTAATCCACCTGAATGAATGTAATACAGTGCAGAGCTGCACTTAATTCACCTGAACAAATGCAATGCAGCATATACTTCATCTGCCTGAACGAGTTGTGTACAGCATACCCTTACTCTTAATCCACCTGAATGTGATACAGCGCACGCCTATAGTAAATCTTTCTATTACAGTGTAATTAATATAGGCTGCCTCCATGGGTGTAATACAGCGCAGGCCTATCATTAATTTAACTGTACAAGCCTTATATAGCACAGATCTACGACAAATCTGCCGACACGAGTATCCATACAGAATCCAAGTAGTGTGAATTCTGGATGTGCCTCCATTATTATAGCCGGATGATGGAACACATAATTCCGCTCTGGTCAGAATATGTCCCAGAAAAACAAACGGTTAGGAGCCCCACCTCTAGATCAACGCGCGGAAAGCCAGAAACATGAGCGGGCCAAGTGGTCGAGCACGGACCCCGCCTCCTCAACAAAATAAACTTCCCGAGGCGATTCCCTCCACTGCCGGCGCACTTACCCTCACCTTGTGAGCGAGTCTGAACGGCTCATCGCTTGGCAATCCAATTGGCCCACTTGCTCAACTATTTCTTGAGGGAGGTCCACTCCCTCGTAAAGCAGTCTGGCTCTTCCCCTCCTATCTTATACAGTTTCCACGTTTTTCTTGAGGAAGGACCTGTACCTCTACCCCTGAACAGCAATTCAGGGTTGGCTCAGTTCTACGCACATTATCAGGCGCACTCGTGCTGCGCGAGGTGCATCAACGGCGGGCACACAAATCAATAATATTAAATCGGTATCCGTGGTTAAGTCTGGAGGAGGGGTTTAAACATCACATTAGCATGATCCCCGCCTCCATCCCTCCCCTCGTATTCCCACCGGCAGGAGGAGAACAGCACTTCTGGCCTGCATCTGCCTCCTCCTGCTCCTCCTCGGCTGGCATCAGTCCGACATGCCAACTGCGCTAGGCCCTGTAATCTCGGGGGACTTGCTGGCACTGCGTGCTCCAACCTCACGCTGGAGCTGGCGAATCAGCAGGCAGACGTGGGCGAGTCGTGCTGCTCTCTGACTTCTCCTGCTGGCGGAAGAGAGAGAGAGAGAGGAGAGGAGTGTGCTGGGGGTAAGGGGGCACCTCTGCCCCTGTCCAGTTCTTACACGCAGGTGGCATAACATTCAGAGGTATGGAAGAAGGAACGAGAGGGTCCCTGCTCGTCTCAGACCTCTTACAGGCATTATTTCAGTGGCAGTCAGGGTAGAAGGCCCAAAAGGACTTTTTCTTCTCCTTTCTAAGCCAGTGGGACTAAGGCCAAAACAGTGCAGCGCCTTGTCTGTCTGTGTCTGCTAATAGGTTCTCTGAGCTGACCACACAAAGCACCTGGAGAAGAAGGTCTGATGCAGTTCCCCCTCTGTCTTAATCCTTACCCACAGTGCAATTACAGCGAAGGATTATTTATAGTCCATCCAGAATCTGATCTTTTGTTTCCATGGTCTTCGGGATAAAAGGGGTCAGCCATGCTAATGTTCACTCACATGCAGGAAGAGAGAGAAAACTGCATCCTTAACTGTCCCAGCCCAGCACTTACAAGGTCATTAAAATACTCAAGGCACGGGATTTTCCAAAACTGGCAACAAACTGCGTGAAATGGAAAAGGCCATCTCTCCCCGATTTTTTTTTTTTTTTAAAGTATGAAATTGAAGACACCAATGTAAAAGAACAAGGAAGGAGGAGGGGAGCCCTGCTGATTCAGGCACCCTCCAGGGCTTTCACAACTGTGACCCTACTGAGATTGATCTCACCCTCATTGATTCAAGGTCATCTTCAGTAGGGCAGCTGCAGGCCCCATTGCTCCATCGTCCTTCTCCCTCCCCTCCCCCACCCCCACTCCTAAAAAAAAAAAAAAAAAAAAAAATTGTAAACCAGATTGGTGAATTTTCATGGAAGTTATCAGGCCTCCAGATGGAGCACACACGCCGAGGGGAACATTTCTGGCCTGGGTCAGGGATGAACACCCCCCCCCCCCCCAGGGCTGACCAGCTAACAGCTATCAGAAGAGGGTGTCTGTGTGACCGTCCTTTACTGGGCTGGCATCAGCCTCCCCAGAAACACAGCCCTTCCATTTTCCTCTCCCTGCTAACCTCAGGATGCACCCGGCCCCCTCTGGCCGGGCCGCATAAACGCTGACACGTCGTCTTCAATTTTAGGCTTTCACTTTTGTTCCGATGTCGCTGTTGTTTGTTCTCTGGCTCTGCGGTTTCTGAAGTAATAATGCATGTGCGAAAACAAGTTAGCACCTTCAAACGCCGCCCTGCGTGCCGCAACACGAGGGGATGACTGCAGAACGGCTCCAAACAGCAAACTCAGCAAAACAGGAGCCTGGAAAGGGGCAGAATCCCATCGGGCCCGGAACCCAGAGCCTCAGTCTGAGTTCAGCCTTGACGAGTGCTGGCCATAATGGCCGGAAGGTCACTCACATGCTGCTGGGGGGGGGGGGGGGGGCTAGTGGTCCCAAGGGGCCAAGCATCCACCGAGTAACAAATGGAAGGCTAACGAAGGAGGTAAAAGACTGATCTCTCCCGTCATGCTCGTCTGCCTCCGAGCACAGGGAAAGCATCAGCAGAGCCGGGAGCCTGGGGCTGCCCCACCGCTGCCCAGCTTTCTATCAGTTGGGTAGAGAAAGACCTTCCATCTCCGGATTTCTGGCCTCTTCCGTGGGAACCGTCTCTTCCATTGCAAGGGATCTCTGCTACCACAGTCACGGCGTGGCCTGTCCCTCTCGCTCCTCGTGTCCCTTGTCCCCGATCAGCAAGGCTTCCCACACACAGTCGCGGTTACCTAGCCCGCCAACCCAGAGCGTTGCAGAACACCTGCTGCCCTGTCAAGAGCCCGCAGGGCGCTCCTCTGCTGGACTGCCCTGCTCAGGTAAGGTAGCAGGCACTAGATGCCCATTTTATTTTTTTTTTCTCTCCCCCGGGCACTCCCTTTCAGTAGAACAGACAGAAAAGGACATGCTTGCAAATAACATGTGGGTTAAGGAGCCAGACCAGCTGAGATAAGCAGAGATCATTCCTGCAGGTAAACACTTTTCTCACTCCCCCCCTGGGGGCCACTAAATCCTATCAGAGCTCCCTTACCAGCCCCCTACTCACCTGCCGACTACGCAGAGCGACAAACACTCCTCACCTCGAATAAATAATCCTCACCTCGAATAAACACTCCTCACCTCGCTTTTGTATTTCCTTATTTATTTATTTAACATTTTTTGTATACCGTCGCTCAGAGTCCATCGAAACGGTTCACAACAGGTTAAAATACAGTTTTCCTAGTAACTAATATACATTATAAAATCCTATAATGTGCATATTAACATAACAGAGATATTTCCTAACTTAAAATGTAAACATTCCTGAAATCAAAAACATCAAGCATAACTCAACTCGTGTGCTAAAACACTTCAATGTACAAAACATAACTAAAATTAATTAAAACACAGGCTAAAACATTCTGTAGATATCCTTCCAAATAAAATTAAAAAACGATTACCAGTCTAATAACACTCGGATCCTTCTATAGGGTAATCTGAGGTCAGTTAATTGCGACAGCCTAGAATGTATTTAGGGCCGGCTCGAATAAGCTTTACTAAAAAGCCAGGTCTCAAGCTCACGTTTAAACTTTTTAAAATTTGGCCCCAACCTCAGGACTGCCGGAAGTGAATTCCAAATTCCTGGGCCAGCCAAAGACAACGCTCTGTCCCTCACCTGACTGAGATGTGCCGACTGCACAGCTGGTTGAGCCTTCTTCAGAAAGGTGCGGTACGGGAGGGGAGGGGTAGACGGACTGGAGATAGGAGAGGGGGAAAGGATGGGAACGAGGAGGACACAAAAAAAACAAAAAACAGAGTAGGGCATTGTTCCTCAAGGTACGGCCCGCGGGCCGCTGGTGGCAACCGTGGACCCTTCGTGCGGCCCTGCGATTAGCATGGCAATGTTATATGTGCTGCCAAGGCCACGTACAAAGGGTCCGATATTCAAACAACGCTGAACTCCTAACTTTAAGCCCCCGAGTTGGCGCCTATTTTTAGCTGAAAGTTCACTGAAATTTAGGCCTGCTATTCCTTTGCCAAGATTTAGGCCCCTAACTTAAAGGCCTGATTCTGGAAATAAGTGCTGAGTTCCCAGCTCCGCCCCCCTGCCCTGACTCCACCCCTGCGGCCGTCACTCTTTTAGGGGCACATACTTAGGCACCCAGCCCTAGTCGGTTTTCAAAAAGGTCAATTCAGAAGCCTAACTCCAACAGTTAGAGGAGTCTAAACCCTTTGAAAAGTGCCCTCAGAAATGATTAGAATAAAAGGGAAAAAAAACAAGAAAATGATAACATTCAACTAAAGTTACAGGTTAGGGAGGGTCAGAGCAGAAGCCGGTTTTCGTTTTCTGTGCATCTTCCTCTTCCCTCATGTCAGAAATCGCTCTAGGGCTGGCCTGGCGCTTCAGTGGCGGCGCTGCCATGTGAGGCAGATGGGTTCCAGTCCCAGCTTGGGTCTTTCACCCTTGGGGGCCAGGGATGCTGCGGAGGCGGCGTTCACGGACCCCCGGGGAAGGAAGCCACGAGTCATCGTACGACGGCGAGACCTACCAGCTGGATTCAGGGCCTGTGACCTCAGGGTGCCAGAAGGAATCCTGGTGCATGCACCCCCCCCCTCCCCCATCCCCAAAGTAGAGCAGGCGCATAGGGGGGAGGCTCTCGCCTCTGTTGAAACGTCGGAGGGAGGAGAAGGCCCGGGCAAAGGTGAAAGCGCTGGGCCAACCACACAGGGAGTTGCATTAAAACTGGTCCTGCTGGGGAACGGAGGCGCCGTGGGTGGTTCCGCGGACGGAGGGCTGAACTGCAGATAAAATGCCAAAAGACAGCTTGAGCGCCAGCACAAGGGCTGAATTTCGAGCTCAGGAGGACAGAGTCTTCAGGAGATTTCCCAGGGCTAAAAAAGGTTTAAAAGCCAGCTATCGGGTCCCGCACCTCCATTCTGCTCTGCATTCTCGCTGCAGCCAGCTGCTCAGATAAGTGAATATGCAAAAAATAAGATACTGGTTGTGCAGGTGTGGCGCGGTTTTTTTATTGCACTGATGCCGCGACTGTCTCTGCTCTGGCGCTCCGTGGGTTTGCACCAAGTCATTGGTCGACAAGCCACATTTCAATGAGTCTCCGCTGCCCCCCCCCCCCCCCCCCCAGATGTGCCACCCCGTGCAAATGCACCGTATGCACATCCTGACAGGCCTGGCCTGGTAACAGGATTCAAGCACCGAGGATGGACAGATTGGCCGGGCTTTCTGGGGTTTGATCTGCACAGCAACGCCAACACTGCAGGGATCCTGGGCTTCCCTCTGCCGGTGCCAGCAAGGCCAGACCAAGGGGCCTTCAGGAGAAACAGAAAAAGACCCAGCACACCACTCCCAGATCTGGCTTGCCTTTCGCCACTGAAGCTCGGCCAGCAGAACCAGAGGGGAAAAAAAAACAAAACAGAGCATTTCCTCTTGGGAGTGGACATTCAGGGACACAGCTAGCAATTTAAAACCCCTCTTCCTGGTTATCAATCACTGCAACAGCTGAGACCAGAACCTAAACGAAACTACTTCACAAAATGAATGTTCACTTAATAAACCGCAACAATTATTCTCAATAGTGAAACATCTCACTACTCATCCTGTTTCTATTAATATCCATGGCTCTGATCGGACAAATAAGGAACTCTGGGAGTCTTTTGCCAATTCCTTCCAAACGTTCCTCTACCTTCTGCTCAACTGTTGATGATAATACTCAATCTACAAATTCCATTGTTCCACCTTGGTCTCTATTTGAAGATGTCACTCAATCAGAAGTTTCCGATACTATTACCTCATTAAGCTCCTCAAATTGTCCTCTTAATCCCTGTTCTACAAGTTTATTAAAGTGCATTTTGCATGAATTCATCTCGCAACTGACCATCATTGTTAACCTTTCTCTAGCCTCTGGTACTCTTCCTCCTTCATTCAAGGATGCATCAGCCTGTCCTATACTAAATAAAAAGATGATGCTGATCCGTCTGCTTTTCAAAATTATCGCCTCATTTCTTCACCTCCATTTCTATCCAAGATAACCAAATCAACTGTACTTAAACAATTAAGTAATTTTTTAGATCAGCGTTCAGTTCTCGACCAGTACCAATTTGGCTTTCGCCAATATCACAAAACCGAAACCTTGCTATTGTCAACCACAGATGTGATCCTTTCCGGCACTTCTTATTTCATGATACTATTCGATACCAGCTCTGCCTTTGATACCCTAAACCATGAAATTCTTATTAATCGCCTCTCTGACATCAGCATTTCAGGCTCTATTCTATCCTGATTCACTTCCTACCTTTCCTGCAGAACACAACATGTGAAAATTGCTAATGACACTTCTTGGTTTCCCATCTCTACCAGGGTTCCCCAGGGATCAGCTTTATCTGCAGTACTGTTTAATATCTACCTGGCCCCCTTAAGTCGTCTTCTTTCCACGCTTGGCCTATCCTACTGTGTCTATGCTGAAGGTATCCAATTCTTTTTTTCCAATCACTTCATCACGGTCTATCACTTATCAATTCATCCCTCTTTGTCTTTCCTATATTCGGGCTTGGCTTAGTCATAATCATCTTTCCCTCAATCTCGTGAACACAGGAATCATGGGTTTGGGTCACTCTGCACCATTTACTATTCCCACATCTCTGCAATTTGAATCACAATCCATTCCCACTGCTGAATGCATCCGTTACCTTGGTGTTTTTATTTATTTATTAATTTTTTTTTAAATTTTATTAAAATTTTTATACCGGTGTTTGGAACGAACCATCACATCGATTTACAGTTTCTCTTGACTCTACCTTATCCATGCTACCTCACATGTCGTACAGTCCTTCTTTCTATAAAACTACGATTATTGCATCATCTAAAACCTCTATTAAATCATCAAAATTTCCGTACTGTTTTTCAGGCCTTAATTTTAACTTCACTACACTACGGTAATGCTCTATAGACAGGTCACCCTTACTCCACTATTAAACGCCTTCAATTGATTCAGAACTCTACTGCAAGACTCTTTTCAAACATCTGCCGCAACGATCATATTACACCCACCTTACAAGCTTAACACTGGTTGCCCACAGAATAGAGAATTCAATACAAACTTGCCCTAACCATTCCTAACTTGCTACTCCAAGTAAAATCCCCCTGGGTTTGCAGTACCTTAAAAACCTAAATCCTCACTCGAAGTCTCCGCTCTGCTTCACAACACCATCTTCAGCTTCCTTCTCTTTGCTCTGCGAGGCCAGCATCCTCACCTGCTGGCCCCTCTTTCTGGAAACCTTACCTCAGTGTGTAAGTCTTCAACCGAATAAGAAGGAAATCAAAGCAACCCTAAAAACTTAACTTTTCACTATCGCCTTCTCAGCACATTTGTCTTGAGGTCTCTTTCTCTATCTGAGCGGCGCCACCTAAGTCTCGGCACCCTAGGCACAGGCCTAGCTCGCCTAGTGGTTCCTCCGGCCCTGGCCTCCGGCCCTGGCTCCAGTGCACTCACTATCTCAGTTTTCTCCACTACAGCACAGCCATAGAGGGAATCGCTGTTCCAGTGTCCTGAGGAACCCTAAGCCCAGCCGGGCTTCATCTCTACTCACTACTGCCACCTCTGGTGGCTTCTCAACTCTGTCTAATAAAAGATATAACTCTGTGTTGTGTGTCCCAAAGCTGAGCCTGACCTGTGGCCCCTCACGGGACTTTCCCCCGAGGGCACAGTGTCCAAGGGTCCACCCAAAACCTTACAAACAATAGCACTATTTATGCAATGTCTGTTCAGATAGAATACGTATCTTTCCCTTGTATCATTCTTAACATTAAAAATAATACTGGGCCTTTATTTTTTATTTCCGCCGTGAATTGTAATGAGTAGTGTGTCACAATTGTGAGCATGATCTGTCAGGTGTGTCACGATGGGAAAAAGGTTGAGAACCACTGCTCTAAGCTGTGCAGCCCTAACCTCTTCAGCCTTTCCTCATAGCGGAGCTGTTCCATCCCCTTTATCATTTTGGTTGCCCTTCTCTGTACCTTCTCCATCACAACTATATCTTTTTTGAGATGCGACGACCAGAATTGTGCACAGTATTCAAGGTGCGGTCTCACCATGGAGCAATATAGAGGCATTATGACATTTTCCGTTTTATTCACCATTCCCTTTCTAATAATTCCTAACATTGTTTGCTTTTTTGACTGCTGCAGCACACTGAGCCGACGGTTTCAATGTGTTATCCACTATGATGCCTAGATCTCTTTCTTGGGTGGTAGCTCCTAATATGGAACCTAACATTGTGTAACCTCTGCATGGGTTATTTTTCCCTATATGCAACATCTTGCCCTTGTCCACATTAAATTTCAACTGCCATTTGGATGCCCAATCTTCCAGTCTTGCAAGGTCCTCCTGTAATGTATCACAATCTGCTTGTGATTTAACTACTCTGAATAATTTTGTATCATCTACAAATCTGATTACCTCACTTGTCGTATTCCTTTCCAAATCATTTATAAATATATTGAAAAGCACCAGTTCAAGTTCAGATCCCTGAGGCACTCCACTTTTACCCTTTTCCACTGAAAAAAACAAACCATTTAATCCTACTTTCTGTTTCTTGTCTTTTAACCACTTTGTAATCCACAAAAGGACACTGCCTCCTATCCCATGTCTTTTTAGTTTTCTTAGAAGCCTCTCATGAGGGACTTTGTCAAATGCCTTCTGAAAATCCAAATACACTACATCTACCGGTTCACCATTATCCTCATTCTAGACCTCTCATGATTTTAAACACCTCTATCATATCCCCCTCAGCCGTCTCTTCTCCAAGCTGAACAGTCCTAACCTCTTTAGTCTTTCCTCATAGGGGAGCTGTTCCATCCCCTTTATCATTTTGGTTGCCCTTCTCTGTACCTTCTCCATCGCAATTATATCTTTTTTGAGATGCGGCGACCAGAATTGTACACAGTATTCAAGGTGTGGTCTCACCATGGAGTGATACAGAGGCATTATGACATTTTCCGTTTTATTCACCATTCCCTTCCTAATAATTCCTAACATTCTGTTTGCTTTTTTGACTGCTGCAGCACACTGAGCCGACGATTTCAAAGTATTATCCACTATGATGCCTAGATCTTTTTCCTGGGTGGTAGTTCCTAATATGGAACCTAACATCGTGTAACTACAGCAAGGGTTATTTTTCCCTATATGCATCACCTTGCACTTGTCCACATTTAAATTTAATTTGCCCAAACGGCAGATGCAATTTAATGTGGATGAGTGCCACAGCCTTGCTCCTTTTGTGCCAGGATGGTTGGATTTCCACCCCCTGCTTACTTTCTACCATTTGCCAGGGGGCGGAAATCCACCCATCCTGGCTCAAAAGGGGCAAGACTGTGGCAGTCCTGGAGCTCGCTGCGAAGCGGCAGCAAAATGGGGCCTACAAAGACATCAGTGGGCCAGCAACGAGGCAGTGTGTCAGAAGCGCTCTGTGCCGAGGATTTAAAAAACGGCAAAACCCCCTCCTGGACTTAAAATGACACAAAGAGCAAGCCACGCCGCGGCGCTGGTCCTGGTTTCCCCATGCACAGTCATGACAAAGCAAGAGGAAAAGAGCGTGTGGCGGCTCCCCGAGACTTTTCCAGGCTGGAACGGAGCCACTGGCCGGGAGAAGTGATGACAGAGATCCTCAGTCCTGCAGACATAAACAGGCATCCCTCCTTTCCTGCCCCCCCCCCCCCCGCCTGCCTGCCTGGCCTGAGCACTCCCAGTGACCCCCCCCCCCCCATCCCCAGCTCGGCAACGGCCACAGGAGCCAAGGAAGCCCGCGGGGCTGTGAAAGGGCCCAGGGTGCCCTTCCCGGGGCATTCCCCCCCCCTGCCAGACAAAAACAAGTTCCAAACGACAGTCACGGTTTCTAACAAATAATTCCTCAGGTCACTGCGCTGCGTGGCCATCAAAACAGGGCCCCCGCAGGCCGTGGCACCGGAGAGGGGAGGGATTTATTGACCCCACAGCGCTGCTCCCCGTCTTCTTTCGCACCTCGCTCTGTAACTTATCGTCCTTTAGCAGAGCAGAAATCCATCTGCTCCCTGGTGTTCCTGCTGCTGCTGCTGCCGCCGCTCTCACACTGGGGGCCTTACTCCAAAAAAGACGCTTCCTCGCCTGTCCCTTCACTGACGTCTCAGGCTCTGATAGTTGCAGGCCGGGCCTTCTCTCGGGGGCCCCTGGCTCTGTTCAGAGCAGCCAGACAACCCGGTGCCTGGAGCGAGGCTTGGCCCAGGCTGGGTTTCTGAACTGCACATCCCGCTGCACAGTGGTGTCTGTCCTGCTATTTCATCTCATTTGAAAGCAACACACCAGGTAGCAAAACGCATTAGATGAGATCCTGGAAGGGTCCTGGTAAATGTCATTTGGCAGGTGACCTGTACGAATTGACGAGAAGATGCAGGAAGCCGAGCGTTAAAACACTGTGCAGACGGTTTTAATGCTCAGATTAAAATATTTTTTCAACTCCCAGTGCAGTAAGCTAATGCTATGCAAATGCATCAGGAGTTTAAAAAAGGCGGGTTTGACACTACTTAGTCGGATAAATAATTATCCGGCTAAGTGGCGGTGAACCTTGCCAGATAGCCGGATAAGCCAGAACTGATGCACAAACCGTTTCTGACATTTTATTACGTTTTCCCCTTTTTAACGGGTTTTAAGTGCCAGCACAGTAACGCTGGAAGCCGGGTCAACGCACCTCCCTGCATCGGGAAGTACTGCTTAATACCCTCATTTGCATGGGATTTCCTTGTGAGGGCGCTAAGCCCTATTCACAGTTTTCAACACATATTTTTTGCAGGCAAAACTCCTTCCTGCGTCGGCGGTAAAGCTTTACCTGCACAAAATGTGCATTGTAGTGAGGGTAAAGCCGTACGGAAGGCTCGACGCACTTTACTGCATCGGCCTGCGAGTTGAGGAGCTCGTGTTTCCTCACCTTCACTTTCACTCAGGAGCCCCCATCTGGAAACGGACCTGGCGACTCCGGGGTTCTGCATGCACTGCTGGGTCTCTGGGTGCGGACCATGACTTGGGCCAACTTGGAACACCCCCCCCCCCCCCCCCAAGGTGAAGCTGGTGTCAGGTTGGGGGAAGAGCTCCATCCAGGCCGCGTGACAGAAGCCTGGGCCAGGAGGAGGAAGACAGGTCGCGTGGCCCGAAGATAAAGGAAGAGTCACCTCGGCCAAAAGAGGGAGGCTGCTGGGCTGAACGGGTGGGAGGGTTAGGCTGGTGGGGGTCCTGGAAGTAGGAAGAGGGCTTTGGGGGAAAGAGAGAAAGATTGTGTATGTGAAGTGGGACGGAAGGGGGAATGATGGTTTTGCATGCGTCCCCCTACCTCCACACTCCCCCCCCCCCCCCCCCCACAGACTCATCTATGTCAATCTCTGACTGACCAGAAATCAAACGTTCCCAGGCGCGTTCTGCCCCACGCCATAGGAACCTATGCCCTGCTGGTCACTGTACATCAGAGGGCAGGACCAAGAAGACAAGCGGGGTCTGTTTCCTGGATGAGAAACTAGTTAACCCCAGAGCAGTGACAGGATTGCATCTTCTGGAGCCAAAGACTGAGGGAAGGAGCTTCTGTGGGAGCCACAGAGGCCCTTCCAACAGGACAAATATTTCTCCGTTATAAAATGAATGTGCAGTCCGTGTGGACCAGAGATACAATAAAGGGTTTTCTCATTTTGCGTCTATGGGAAAAATGCTTTGTACGTGGCCCTCTATGCGCTTTAGGAAGCCATCTTGCAAAAAACTTAAAAAAACCCCAGAATTTTCTAATGACTCTACCTTCCTTGTGAGTGCCAATTCTCCCTTTATTATTGTAGACTGTACATTCTTAATCGAAGAAACATCTTCCTGAACCTTAGTCAAAACTGCCCCATAGTTAGTTACCATGGGGTTTAAATTTAATAGCACATTTTGCATATCTTTAATATTATTATTTAGTTTCATAATATTATTCTGTAACATGCCTCCTTGATCATGAGCTATTTCCTCCTTAAATGAAACACATTTGAACAAATTCACCTGTGTGAAAGCTTTGCATAAATTATTACTACGTGGCCAGGTGCCGCGCAACAATGATACTGAAAATCAACTGACACCCAATTTTCTCAAGGCTGATAATGGTTTGCCAAGCATTCTGATGGGGAGGGGCTTGTCTGTCCATCACAACTGCATTAACTTCCTGTTTTGGACAGGAACAGGAAGACAGCACAAGGCTTTTCCTGCTAGGGCTATGACTGAGAGCAGTGCCCTGCACAGGGTTTAAGCTGATGCATGCCAGTCTTAAACAAAAACATTTCTATTGATTTTTAAGTTTTTATTGTGCAGCATTCAACTGCACAGTACTAACTTATAACAAAAAAAATGTTTCAAACCACTGAAATTGTTGAAAGGGGCAGTTCTCTCCATTCATAAATCACATAACATAATTATCCAAGCCACCAACCTGGTCTGCAGCAGGTGCCTAGCAGCGTAATACGCTAATCTGCAACGTGTAGATCATTTGTGCTACCTGCCACACAACAAGAGATGTGTAACTGATTCTCCTTAACTGCAATGTATCTGCTCACGAGCAGTTAACAACTGCTTAACGTTTCTAGTTTAGCTATTCAGTACGTAAACGTCAATGGCAAGTTATGTAATTGCTCTATTTTTTTTAATTGCACCGTATTGGATGCTACATTAATTTAATCAAATTTCTGGAATGCCTTTCCAGAGACAGCGCAAGGCAATTTACAGTAAAAACATAGCACACCAATAACAATTAAAATAGTTAAATGCATAATCGCACTAAGACAAGATAGAACAGACAAACAAGGCAAACAATAACAATTAAAATTAATAAATACATAACAGCATAATGATCACAATTGTAAAATTATTTTTTTTTATTACCAATACAGTTTGTTTTGTTTAAAAAAAAACCCAGCATAACTTGTTCCATTATGTCAGCAGCACGGTACAGCTTCAAGTCACAAGTTCAAAAACCAAACCCTAAGGCATTGCAGTGCCTGCTCCAGTGTTAGAAGCAACCAGCAGAGACAGATCTTGCCACCAGGCTTCTGCAACTTCTGCAACAAAAGCAGTTTAGCCTTTTGGACAACTTACGCTTTTAAAGATTTTTTAAATTCCCTGTTACCAAGCCTTGGTGGCTTCCACGTCTCTTGTTTTTTTTTCCAATGCACGTAACTTATTTAACGCAATCTGGGCCCAAACACTAGCCATTCTCTTCTCCTCAAAGTTTCCATAATGCCTGGGAAGTTTTGGGAGGGAATCGGGAGGAAAGGGGTGGAAAGAACTCAGCCCCTTAGCACCACTGTGAGTGACAGTTATGTACTGGCTGCTGTGCACAGCTAGGGCTGCAAAACCTTACCAACAATTAAATGCATGAAAAAAAAGACATTTAAAATTTATTTATTTATTTAAAATATATGCAAATGCCACCCCCCCTCCCAAGCTGTAGGGGATTTTATTTAAATCTTTGCAAACCTGAGGCCATGGGAGGTACGCACTGCAAAAAGAGGTGACATAATAGCCAGAGCTTCCCGATCACCACTGGAGCACTTTGACAATGTCCCCATCTTGTCTTGCCACAAGCGCCGCGTTGCCTTTGAGAGGAAAGCCAAAAAGGAGTCTCCAAAAGGTGGCCAAAGCCATTCTTTTACGTTAAATAAATCTACCTCCCAACTGCTGGCCCCGTAGATGGGACAGAGCAGCTGTAAGGAACCATCACCCCAGACTGTCACAGCGCTACCTGGGCTGTGCGTCTCTGTTCATCGGGTGTTTAACAGATGGTGGAGCCTGGCCCACCAAAAAGCATTTCATAAAAACCCTATTCAAGGTGCACGCGTCTTTTCTGGACATTCTCTCGGCCTTTGTTGCAAAAGGATTGTCAAGCTGGGTCAGACCAAAGCTCCATCTAGCCCCTGCATCCTGACCAATGGTGACCAGCAGCGGACGTCCATAGCCCTCCCAGGTTCCAGCACGCAGGTCTTCGGGAAGCTTTGCACCCTGACCGGGATGTGAAACAGCCTGTGACTGATATTTCTACTATGAATGTGCCTAACTCCCTTTTGGCACCTCTTTAGGATATTTTGCTTCTCTGAAGTCCTGTAGCAATGAGGGCCATGCATTCAATCTGCGCTGTTGCTGGATGACTTCAAGAAGGACATCCATTGTTTTATTTTTTTTTAAAGAATATCTCTGTAAATACAAATTTAAGGCTGTGATTTTGGAAAAAACAAAAAAAAAAACCCTCCTTTTATTTGTAATGTGGTACTGCCAACTGTGGGATTTTGGCTTTTAAAGCATGAAATTCCTGCAGTGACTTCACTGGAGTTCCATATATGGAGCGGTATTCCAGCAGTGACATCACTGGAATTCCATATATGGAGCTGTATTCCAGCAGTGACATCACTGGAATTCCATATATGGAGCTGTATTCTGTACATCTGTACAGCGAGACAGCTCTGGCAGACACATTGTGTATGTGCAGAACTGCAACTGTGTTGCTCAAGAAACGTTGCCAGCGGGGAGATGTAACAACCAGCAAAAGGGACACATGACAAAAGAGACTCATCGAAACCAGAGGCGCCATGGTGGGGCTAAAACTCAGATAGAAGGGAGATAGCCTGTGGGAACAGAAAAGATACTACTGTTGGGGGGGCAACAATAATGGGCTAGGCTAAGATGAAAAGAAACAGAACTAACTGTCATGATGTGCTGAGATAAACAAAGAAAGAAATTTTCTAAATAAGCAGCTAATGTGCAAGCAAAAAACTGAAGAAGCTCTGACAGTGACTGTCAGGTCATTTGTCTCTCCTTCCCCATACTCTGTATTATTTTGCATACCAATAAATGCTTCTAACCTGACTGAGTACCGTATCTGTTTATCTGTAAACACGGGGATAAGCACGGTTGGTAAGAGGCCTTTGATTCCTGCAGTGACATCACTGGAGTTCTATATATGGAGCTGTATTCCTGCAGTGACATCAGTGGAGTTCTATATATGGAGCTGTATTCCTGCAGTGACATCACTGGAGTTCCATATATGGAGCTGTATTTCTGCAGTGACAATATGGAGTTCCATATATAGGGGCCGATGCAATATTATTCACGGAAAGCGGGCGCTGACTTTTCAGCGCCCGCTTTCTTAATGCACGCATGGCGCCCGCAAGGAGGGGGGCGCCATGCAATATGCAAATTAGGGGGTTGCGCTAGCAAGGAGGCGCTAGGGTCGACCTTAGCGCCTCCTTGCTAACGTGACCCCACGGTTACCAACGGTCTTCCGGTTATGAGCACCGACACCAAGTTTATCGGTGTCGGTTTTCATTACTGCAGCCAGCTCGTTAAGAAAACTGATGCTGAGCATATCGGTGTCGGTCTTCGAAGCGGCCAGCAGAGATTTGTTTTTCTTTTTTTTTGTACTTTTAAAAAAGTACAGAAAAGCAGTTTTTTTAAAATAGGTGCTAATCCCCCTATTGCATTAGGGGGTGCATTAGTGCCTATTTAACCCGCATCCGACAGCTGAGCGAACTGTATTGCATCGGCCCCATAAAGCTGTATTCCTGCAGTGATCAGTGGAGTTCTATATATGGAGCTCTATTCCTGCAGTGATATCAACAGAGTTCCATATATGGAGCTGCCCTTGTGCAGTGACATCGCTAGACTTCCATATATGGAGCTGCACTCCTGTAGTGGCAGCAGAAGCCCAGTTTCCAATCCTTGCAACACTATTGGAATCAATCATTTTTACCACTCATGGTGTTCCCGAAATCCCAGCCTCCTCTGGTGAGTGACTATTGTGGCATTCCACGCAAGACAATGCAGGAGCGGTCAGTCCTTCCACTGGGTACCCTCCTAGATCTTACATGATGGCACTTGGTGACTACCAGCGCCTGGATTTTATAACCCTCTCTGATATCTCCCCTCAAGACAGTCTCTTTAGCCTCAAAGCTAATGTTCAGTATGGAGATACTCACAGGGATCCAACATCCTTGAGTAACTGAGAGCCATTCTCTGGTTACCTGTAGGCCCAGGGAATTACTAGCAAGAGCAGGTCAGCGGATGGGGGGAGGATCCATTCAAATTCCATCCCCTCCCCTTTGAGGGGCCTGGGACTGGCCACCCCCTGGGAGGCTTTGTAACAGCTTCCTCCTAAGAGTCTGCAGGCAGCCCCTTATAAGTTTTGGAGAGTTAGGAGGTGGAGAGAAGCTTTTGTCTTTTGTTATTTTTTCAGGCCCAGTCGGTGGAAGCAGGCTAACCCAGCCTGGAAATACTGACCAGCATCGGGAGGGTTTTCCTGCCCGTCTACTCACTAGCTGATTGGGTTGTTTTCAGGGCTCACTGGACACCTGGGCCTTTCGGATTTTAAGGCCCAGGGAACCTTGTGACTGGGACACCCAGGAATAGGAAAGACCTACCCTAGAGATGGTGACCCCCCTGTGAGGAGTAACTCTGGTGTTATATTCAGTTAAGGGAAAAGGAGACATTGAGTTTAACCAACCAGGAGGAAGATTTTTGGCTGCCCCTTCCTGCCTGCATAGGAGCAGGGTAAGAAATCTGCCTCCAGGGATCCCTCCCATAAGGGATCCAGAGGAAAAGTCAGAGACTGAGATAAACTCAAACAGAACGATACAGTACAGCTCTCCCGCAACTTTTTACTGTATCGACCCGAAAGAGAGGAAGAAATTGCTAACGGCGAGTACAAGAACTGTAAAGAGATGAGAGGACACCCCTCCGGAGTCTTCAGCCCCTGGGGAGAGAGAAAGGCCAGGATTTTTGGCCACCCGTGGAAGGGGTTTCCACCTCACCTATCCCAGGAGGGTGGTAGGATCTCTCGCCCATTGAAAGATTCCTGCACAGACAGAGGTAAAGACAGTGGGTGAGGAGAGAAAGGGCTGTGGTGCTGGAAGCGTACGTATTGTGCCATCTGCAGCTACCTTATTCAGTAAATTTACGTTTGGACACTAACCCAGTGCACCCAGCGTCTTTACTTGGGCACGAGCACACAGGAAGAGAAGTGACCCCCCTCTCCCAGGGATAACCAAGAGGAAGTCAGTCACCCCTGCACTGGGACCCGAAAGGATCCACACCCTGGGGAAGGGGCAACAGGGAAGAGCGAGTCAGGGTTCCTGCCCCAAAGAACTTACAAAGAGGTTTATGGTCCCTCCGGTGCAGGACGCGCACACCGGGGTGGAGCTAGGCTTGCATCCAGTTGACCCAGGGTAAGATGCGCGTCTCGGGAAGCTTCCTGCATACCCAATTAACCTCGCAACTAGAAACATGTGAAAACATTACCAGCGAAAGCTGCAAATCCTAAGCTTTTTGCTTTTGTGGAAAATCAGCAGGGGAAAAAAAAAAAAAGTCTCCTTCTGCAAATATTTTCGCCATTGAGGTTTGTTTATTTATTTAAAATGACTTTTAGTGGCTGATCCAGAACCAACTCTCAGCCGGATCGCTGGGAAAATTTCTGAGAAAACAGGTGATGAACAGGCGCGTTCGTTAACAAACCACCCCATCGGCTCCCCAACCCACCCCCCCCCCCACACACACACACTCATTTTTTTAAATTTCATAAACACAACAGAAAGCCCCGTGCCACTTTTGAGTTTCAGGACGCGCTCTTTCCATTACCGTTTCTGTCAAATAAATGTCCAGATTTTTGCAAATTCTGCAGCACGTTCAAGAAAATATCTGCAAAAATGAAACAGTCCCCTGGTGCACACCATCTGCTCCGGGGACCATGTCCTCTATGGCCACTGACCCTGGGAATCCTGGCCTGGCTGAATACTGCCCTTCTAAAAGGACATGTTGGGACCTTGCACGGGGCTTATCCTTTCAGCCCCACAGAGTAACACTAACACTGGAAACTTTACTCCACCTGGGACTGGGAGTTAGGTTTCCAGCACTGAGAAAACACGAGGTAGGCCAGCGCAGCTCTCTGCATCGGAAGGATTACAGCTTAACGCCTTCGTTAGCCTACGATTTCCGTGTAAGGGCTCTCACTTCAAACACGCAATACCGTGCACACATTCTTTGTGCGCAGTGCTCCTTGCAGCATCGGCAGTAGAGTTTTGCGCATTAAAAAAATGTGCGCGCGACTGAGGGGTCCAACCGTACGCCGGGCTGAGCGCAGCTTTTTTTTTTTTTTTGCCGAGACCCCTTTGCAAAGGGAAAGCAGGTCAGCCCCGTGCAAGCTCCCCAGAGGTCCTTTTAGAAGGGACGTATTCAGCCACACAGGAGTGCATGGGGGGGGTGGCACGATTAGGTCGAGAGTCTGGCAGTTTTCACCACCTCTCAGCCATCCACACAAGTAGGTTCAAGTCCGGCGAGCGCCCTTGGCACACACACGCGCTACCCGCTTTCCCTTTGCAAAGGGGTCTAGGCAACAAAAAAAAAAAAGCTGCGCTCAGCCCGGCGTACGGTTCGACCCCTCAATCGCGCGCACATTTTTTTATGCGCAAAACTCTACTGCCGATGCTGCAAGGAGTATTGCGCACAAAGAATGTGTGCACGGTATTGCGTGTTTGAAGTGAGAGCCCTTACACGGAAATCCTAGGCTAACGAAGGCATTAAGCTGTAATCCTTCCGATGCAGAGAGCTGCGCTGGCCTACCTCGTGTTTTCTCAGTGCTGGAAACCTAACTCCCAGTCCCAGGTGGAGTAAAGTTTCCAGTGTTAGTGTTACGTCTTTGGGCAGAAGCTGGAGTTCCAGTGCCGGGGCCTGTAGTTGGGATTTTATGCATGCAAAACATGTTTTGTGTGCAAAAAGTATGTTTTCCACACATGAATTATGATTTAGGCACACAAAAACATACTTTCTGCACCGAGAGCATTTTTGCACACATAAATCTTATTTTATGCGTGGAAAACGTGATTTGTGCACAAAACCATGTTTTTTTGTGCCTAAATCATGCTTTGCTATAAGATAAGCCTCTTCCTTGCTCACCTTTTCAGGTTTGTTCGCTGCATCGGAATTAAAAAAAAAAAAAAATTAGCACCTTGCGTTAAACCTTCCGGAGGCTGCTTTTAAATCTTAACCTCTGCTTGTCCTGATCGCAACCTTATTAATTTTAGCCACTTTTTTAAATAAATGAAATCCCTAATGTCTCTTCCATCCTGTGTGTCTCGACTAGATTGTAAACTCTGCAGAAAAGGGACGATCTCGTAGGTGTGCCAGCACAACGCTGCACGTGTCTAGTAGAGCTACAGAAAAAGTGGACAAGTAATATGAGGACCCTGCGAGGGAAACCTCCTGCGACAACTGATCCACCAATGCTGCTCCTGTGCCAGCGGGGGTTACCCCCCTCAATCAGTTTTAATCGTTTCCCCTCCACCCTAGCCCTCATCTCGTGGCCTGCTTACATGCCCCACCTGCCCAGGAGCCCTGAATGCAAGCATTCTTGGGCAGCAGCTATGCAAGACAACAGCTGAATCGTGAGGCCATCCCTGGAATGGAGCCGCACGAGTAGACACAGTGCCACCTACACAGTGCACGCCCGAATTTCAACACGGGGCTCCTCCTCCACCTCCCCAGTAAAGACCCAAGGCTTTCCACAGCCAGCGTCTCTCGCCATCGGCCTCTTCAGCTTCTGCTGCAAGCAGTGACTCAAAAAAGCAGAGTGGATTAGGGCGGCGAACAAAGGAGGACGGGTCACGTGACCCTGCAGGGCTGCTCCTCGCCTGGGTCCTACCAGTCTCCTTACCTTTACCATCTGCATACTCTCGAGCTAAAGCCAAAAGACGGCCACAGAGAGCAAAGCCAAGAAGGTAAAGCTATCAACCCTCCGACTAGCTCCAGTTTTTAAGATCATGCCTGGCAGAAAACCAACTCAAAAGTATTCATCGGGTCTAGAAGGCTGGATAAAACACACTGCAGATTATCTCTTCCTTCTCTGCCCACTTTCTTGTGTAAGTAGCCGTGTGCACAGTGCAAAGTCTATGACTGCGTTCCATTGTCGTTTTTGGTTTTTTATTGTTTCTTTATTTCTCCCGGGAATTTATCAGGGTTTATTATGACAAGAACAAAAAAAACAGGAAGAAAAAAAAAAATCAGTTGAAAAAAAAAATGACTGGTGATTTTTCCGGGTAAATATTGGAGCTTGTTTTGGTGGACAGAAGCCAGGACCATAAAACAATATTAAGCAGATTCTCCCACCCACCTTATTCAGCAGCATCTCTACCCTCATCCCCCTGCCAAGAATCCCACCCACTCCCCCCCTGCACCGCAACAGCATTCATCTTGTTACTGGTGGTGGATCCGGGCTTTCGGCGGCAGGCTTGCTCCCCATGCTCTGCGGCACCGCACTTCTGCTTGTGGACAGGGCTTGCTTCAAATTCAGTTGTGGAAATAGACGGTGGGTACTTTGGCTGCTTGGGGGGGGTGGTGAGGAGGGAGGGACTGAAACGCGGCACGGGCAGCGCTGGAGGGTGAGGACTCGAAGCACAGCATGCGCTGTGGCCCTATCCTGCTTCCAGCAGTGGCTGGAGGTCTTGAAATGCTGCATCTGCTGATCTGGAGCAGCTTTTCAATTAGCCTAAAATTAGGGTGAATATTGGTTTAAACCGACTGTCACCTTTGGAAAAATCGGGGAATTCATGGGTAAACTGAAAACGAAGGTACATCTCACCCAACTTTCACGTGCAAATGAAATTGCCAGGGCCTCGTAAAATGCAGAGTTTCCATGCTGGAGTGTACTTGACTGGATCCAGTTCATGCACGTCAGATTTGATGGGGTTTGCACTATCACGGGATATATGAACCCCCTAGCAGCTATGGGAAAGAGCCAGTAGAGCAGACCTGGGCCAAACGGACGGACTGAGCAAAGGACGCACGCCAGAAGGACGGAGCGAGTCGGAGGATGGGTGGGTAGAAGGTCACCCTTCAAACACACGCACAGGTTGTTCCTTAGCAGCTTCAAAGCGGGCATACAGTGCTACCAACCATTTCATCTTCTTTTCAATCTGAGCTCAAAAAGTAAAATATTATGACCTTTTGATCTCTGGGCTGGACTGCAGACATAATGGGCTTCTGACTGATAATGACATTTATGAAAACCAGTGCAGCAATTTCAGAGAGGCAGCCAGGAACCGCACAACAGCTCAGCGGGCAGAGAGAAAGAAGGTCATACTATCATCAGGGCAAGTTGCAAGCCAGCTCAGCTTTACTTCTTCTGCCTGAACTTTCATGTGCAGTCAGTGAACGGGACAGGGATCCAGGCCTGCCCACGTGCGGCAACTCTGCGCTTATAATATAACTCTCAGAGCTCACCCATGAGGGGAGGACTATGACAATGAAATAAACTGCATCTTTATGGTGTATCAAGGATGGCTCCAGCTCCTTCTGTAGCAAAGGTGGGATCAGGCACCTGCCCTGGGCACTTCTTTGAGGGATATGCAAAACACAGAGGAAGGGAACAGGAAATCTAATGGACATGCTGCGCCAGATGCCAAAATGTATTGAAATGGTCCTGTTTACACCACTGATCCGATACTCCCAGCACACTAGGACATTTTATAAGGCCCTTACTGGGTTAGCAAGAACACCCATGGATGTCCAGCTGCCGAGACTTTATTTTGAAGGAGAATAATCTTTCTTAATTGCTTTTGTTCTTTTTATTTTAGAAAAAGGGATATTTTGCATTAGTGTATTGTTTGTTGGGTATTATTACTGCTTAGATTTGGAGGGGCAGAGCAGCAGGGAAAGGGCTGCCATTAAATGTAGTACAAGTTTACGTCTGAAGCCCTGGGAGTTGAAAGGAGCTGGTTGTTTGCGTTCATTGTATCAGGGCCCGAGCTCTGTATATAGGTCAGCCAAGCTAAGAAAGAGCTGCCATTCTTGGAGAAGCTGAACTACAAACAGGTATTTTGTTCTGGCTCCAATTCAACTGCTGTGACCTTATTTTGAAGGGGGGTATTTTTTCTTAATTGCCTTTGTTCTCTTTATTTGGGGGGGGGGGGGGGGAAATGATATTTTGCATTGCATTTTTGTTTGTTAGGTATTATTACTGCTTAGGTTTAGAAATGAAGAGTAGAAAGGGAAGGGCTCTGCCCCCCCATCCCAATCCCATCCCCCCCCCCCCCCCCCCGAGCTTCCATTCTAACTTTACAGACTAACCCTCTAATTAGGGGATTGGATTTGGGGAATTATTATTACCGGCATTAGTAGCAGGGAATCTCTTTATTGTTTGGGTACCTGCAGGGGCGGATTCCGGGTAAAGATCGGCCCTGGGATTTTCCGCCCAGGCTGGCCCAGGAGATAACCCCGTGGTCTGCCGAGCGCGGCTCTGTCGCGGCCGCGCTCGGCAGACCACGTGACCAGCCCACCGGGGGCTGCCCGATCCCCCCCGTAGGCCAATCTGCCCCTGGGTACTTGCCAGGTATTTGTAACCAGGATGCTGGTCTTGGTGGACCCTCGGACTGACCCAGTATGCTCACTTCTGATGCTCTTGACTACACGGAACAACCTGACATTGGTTGGCAGAGAAACACAAGTAAATAATTTAGTTAAATTTAAAATGTGTGACATCAGAACACTTTAGTAAAGTTCAGGGGGAGCTTAATTAGTAATACTATAGAAAAAAAACTTCAGGTAATTTTTATTTTCAGTTGGTTAATAGGAGTATTTATACAATACACACTTCACAGATATAAAAACACATTTTATAAACTAAAAAGGGGGTTTGGAAAATTGTGTATAACTGTACCTATTAATGACCTTAATCAAATAAGTGTGAAATTAATCCTAAGCAAAATTATGAGATAGGTCTATTAGAGATCATAGGAAAACAGATTAAGATCATAGATGACAATAAATTACTAGTCAACAGCTGCTTTGTACCAGGTAGGGGAGAGATAGCAAGTGATTAAGGTAATCTTGTGTTTTCTACAAAGAAAATAAATTAAGTAGATTTCTTGTGAGCTTGACTGGTAGCATCATATTTCATCTTTGTGGTAATAATAATTTCTAGTTGCTCTGGTTTACTTTTATACCCTCAGCAACAACAGTCTACAAAGGGAGCAATACAAAACTACACACCTCATCGAGTTATAAATATATTTTGTAGTCTGAAAAAAATAAGTCGTCATCAGCTAGATGGGAAAATCTAGGGGAAGCAGAAGAGAAATGGGCAGAACTAAAAGGAGATGACGTAAAGGCAACTTTTGCTTAGGAAAGTTAAATAAAGGAAACAGGGAAAAAAGGCCACCTCGGTTTTCTAAAGAAGAAGGCTGAAAATGTAAGAGAGAAAAGGTTAGCATTATAAACTAAGAGAGATCATGGAACGAGAAGGGCAGGCAACAATATCTGGAAAAGGTAAGAGAAGCAGGGAAAGCAGTCAGAAAGCCAAAACTTCAAATGGAAGAAAACATAGAAAACACAGTAAAATAGGAGGACAAGACATTTTTTTTAGATATGTTAGTGACAGAAGGAAGTACAAAAATGGCACTGTGAGACTCCAAGGTGAAGGGGAGGAATATTTAGAGGCTGATGAGGAAAAAGCAAAATTGTTTAACAAATATTTCTGTTTGGGGTTTAACTGTGGAAGGGCCAGGACCACATAAAACGAATATAAATAAGACTGGAAGTGAGGTAAAACAAATTGATTTTCAAAACAGTGTTTTCATGAAGAGCTAACTAAACTTAAAAGTAGATAAGGCAATGGGGCCAGACGGGATACATCTGAGAGTACTAAAGGAACTTTGAGGAGGTCTGGCAGCTCCACTCGCTGACCTTTTCAATGCTTCTTTAGATTCAGGAGTAGCTCTGGAGGACTGAAGAAGGGTGGATGTAGTCCCTGTTCATAGAAGTGGAAATAAGGGAACTATAGGCCAGTGAGTCTGACCTCTGTGGTGGGCAAATTATTGGAATCGCTGTTAAAACAGAGGACAGTGCAGTTTTGAGAATCCAGTGGATTGCACGATCCGAGGCAGCTTGGTTTTACCAGAGGTTAAATCTTGCCAGACAAACCTGATCAACTTCTTTGATTGGGTGACCCAGAGAGTTGGATCAGGGGAGAGTGCTAGATGTAGTGTACCCGAATTATCAGGAAGGCCTTTGACCCAGTTCCGCACAGGGGAATTATAAATAAATTGAGCACCCTTAGCATATTAAGTCCTTAGACCGGGTTCTTTTCAACATTTTCACGAGCAACATTGCAGAAGGATTGTCAGAAAATGTTTAGTTTTTTTTGCTGACGATACCATAATCTGCAACAGAGTGGGCAGCCTGGAAGGCGTGGAAAACATAAAGAGGGATCTAGCAAAGCTTGGGGAATGTTCTAGGGTCTGGCAGTTAAGATGTAATGCTAAAAAATGCAGAGTAATCCATTCAGGATCCAAAATCCCAAGGGAGAGGTACAGTATTGGAGGTGAAATTCTTCTAAGCAAAAAAAAAAAGGAAGAGCGAGATCTGGGGGTGATTGCATCTGATGATCTTAAGGTGGCCAAACAGGTGAATAACGCGATGGCAAAAGCCAGAAAGATGCTTGGCTGCATAGGGAGAGGAATGGTCAGCAGAGAAAGGGAGGTGAAATTGCCCCTGTGTAGCTCCCTGGTGAGACCTCACTTGGAATACTGTGCACAGTTCTAGAGAGCGCACCTTCAAAAAGATATAAACAGAATGGAATTGGTCCATGTTAATGGGCTACTAAACCTTTTACAGCATAAGGGAATCTGTAAGCATTTGTATTTATTGTAAGAGTTTGTATTTATTATTTACTTTTACATTGATCTGTTACCACTTGGTCCGGTTCTCTCCTTTACCTCAAGTTCTAAGTTCCTACAAAGTTAGCCTTGTTATTTTATACCCTCTTGTTATTTTATACCCGATGTAATTTTCCAATATTGGTTCTGTGTAAACCGAAGTGGTATGTACTAGTACATGAACTCCGGTATATAAAAGCCTTTAAATAAATAAATAAATACGGGGATAGATTTAAAGATCTAAACATGTGCACCATAGGCGGAAAGGCAAGTCAGGAGAGCTATGATAGAGAGATTTAAATAACAAGAAAGGAAGCTTTAAAACAAGGGGTTATGGGATGAGAGTGAAAGGTGGCAGATTCAGGAGCAATCTTAGGAAATATTTCTTTACAGAGAGGGAGGGTAGTGGATGCATTGCACAACCTCCCCCATGGAGACAAAAAAAAACCCAACAGTATTTGAATTCAAGAAAGTATGGGATGCACACAAAGGATCTCTGAGGGAGCGATGGGAATTGTAAAACTAAATGAGTTGGGCGGATGGACAGACTAGATAGGGCAAATGCAGTCTTTTTCTGCCATCACCGTTTCTATGTTTCTAGGAGCAGTTGGGAGTGAGCATTTTCCCCATAGACACAAAATGGGGCAGACCTCTGCTTAACACGTTGGAATTCATAAAGTCTCTCCCAGGAGAAACTTTGTGGAATCCTCCATAAACCATCAAAGCTCCTTCGAAATGCTGGTATTTGTAGAACTGGCTCCAAAAGTTAATAACTGCCCATGCAGACTGTTAACAACGAAGAGAAGGTTACTCCAGTTTAGGAATATGTCTATTTGTACAGCTATGTGCTCATCAGCCTTGCTTCTTCCGAGACCTCTTAACAATACTGGCAGTCTCCTCCCAGCGCCAGCTGCTTGCAATAAATCAAGACAAGCAGCTAAAGGCACAGCGACCGACATGATAGGTAAATGTGTGACTCTGCTGCAGCGGGCCAGATATGCAAAGCGACATTTCCCCCCTCTTCCCAAGCTTCCGGCCCAGCTTCTGGCAGGTTCAGTTCACAGATCATAGAACAGCTGCTGCTGCTGCTGCACCCGTCTATTTTACAGGATCCTAAAATGTGTACGTTTTTCGTTTAAGATGTACACAAAATTAAAAAAAAAAAATGAACCCTGATCAAGAGCCTAAGGGAAACAGAAGGCAAGACTCAATTGGTAACTAAAAAGCAAACCCACAGATAAATATATAGATTTCTTTTACATCATTTTTCAACTTAGTTGTGATATTTTCTCTATCTCAAAGAAGCCGATAAATTATTTTCTCTGCTTTCATAGTACGAATCCTAACCTCCCTCCTGAATTTCTCTGGAGAAATGGAGATTTAAACTTTAGCCTACCCAGTCGCTCAGAGGAAACTAACAGGAAGATGAATGGATGAGATAAACAGCAAACAAATAAGAAGAAGATGTTTAAAATGCCTACTCATCCTAGCCAGTGCCCTGCTAGGAGCTAATGAAAAATATTCAGAACATTTCAGCTGCACGACGCGTGGAGTTTACACACTTGGAAAATGTTTAATACGTCCCTTTGCCTGGTTTCCTTCGCAGTTCACTGTATAGGAATCCCTGACAAACCAGCCCCCCCCCGGGAAAGCAAAACCCGCTGGGGGCTCCTTACCACGCAGCCCTGAGGAAAAAAGAGGAAAGAAATCGAGGAGCCGAGGGGCTGCAACTGGGCGCTGCTGGCCCCGGGGGGGGGGAGTGCAAAGCCTTTAAATTGCTCATCCTTGCTATCGTGGAGGGCGGATCGGCGAGGAGTGGGGAAGGTGCCAGTGTCAGTCGCCCGCCCCCAGAGCTCAGCAGGCGCCTGCTCTTCCCTCCACCCCCCTCCGCTAAGTTCTCAAAAAAGGGAAATTCGCAAATAATATCAGATCTTCCCCCGCACGCCCCCCCCTCCTCCCTCCCTCCAACCTATCCGCACGTCTACTGGGGCTTAAGCAACCTGCCGCCAGGAGAGATGGTGAGGAGCAGCAGAGAAAAGAACGAAACGACCGTCGCTGTTTTACCCTGCTCCTCCCCCCCCCCTGACACCGATCCGTGCACAAAGCCCCCCCCCCCCCTCCCTCCGGAAGATCCGATCCTCAGCAGGGCTGCAGCTCCAGCCCCAAGAGCCTGCACTCTTCCCCTTTACCTCTCCCTCAGAGCCCGCCTCCCTTCTGACTACAAAGAGGAGCCCGCAACCCCCTTCCGAGCAGCTGCAGCAAGGCGGCGGATCGGTAAACTTTACTAATAATAATAAGTAAAAAAAAACCCAACCGCCCACAAATCGGCCACTGTCTCAGCAGGGACACCCCCCTCCCTTCCCAGTGCAAATGTGTGTTTATATGAGATCGGCAACAACCTCCGCGGAAGGAAAACCACATTCACTTTACGTAGCGTATACCAAGTAACAGATCGCAGGCATTTAATATTATATATATCTCATAATAATCTTATTAACTGTAATTTAACAAAAGCTCAGATCACTACAGGAATATGGTGGAGTGTCAGGAAAGGCTCCAGCGAGGTTTTCTGCTTCCTGTTTTCTTTGTAAAAGCTCGCGCTCTCTCTCTCTCTCTCTGGTCTCAGAATACAAAGCCCTCCTCCTCCCCTTTTGTTCCTGAGGCCTGAGACAGTGCCTGACTGCAGCCAGGCAGAAGGGCACAGGTTTTGTACACCACTTACTGCAAGGCGATGGGAACAAAAAAACAAACAAACGAGAGTTTCTCTGCTAAGTGTTGCCTTCTTTTTCATTCTTTGCAGTTTTTTTTTGTCGCCTGTAGAAGAGTAGCTCCTGTTCTTTCCCTCCCTTCTTTTTCCCAGTGCTCTCCTCTATGCCCGACTTGCTCCTTTGGCTGCCCCCCCCGGCTCTCTCCCTGCCTCGCGCCTGCGGCCGCAAACTCCCGTAGGTACAGAGGTACCCGCCAAGGAAAGTGGCAAAAAAAAAAAAAAAAAAAAGTCTAAGCAGATCACAAGGTTTGAAGATCTAAAAAGTCAAAATGAGAAAGGATTTACAAGTGCATCGCAAGCATACTGTTCTGTCAGTCACTGTGTGTCGGCGAACAAAACCATTTGCAGTTACAACGGCAAAAAGAAGCGATTCGGATCTGAACTTTTAGGGATCGGACACAAGCTTCCAGTCTGCACATCATAACGCTGCACAGACCCGGAGTGGGTGGACAGGAAACCTTCAGGCAACGACGCTGGGGAAGAGCCGAAAAGCCACTCGGCAGGGAGCCCCCAAGACACCCCCCCCCCCCCTCCGCCCCCACACGAAGGAAGGGAGGGTGAGGGCAGTGCTTCCTGCGAACCGGCGCACGCACCATCCCCGAGCCCGACAGACAAACAACTACAACAACAACCCACCCACAGCCACCCGCTGAAACAGAAAGTGCAGCCCCAGGGAGCGCGCGAGCCCCGCCCCCGGCCCCGCCCCTCCCCCTGCACACAGTTCACAGGGAGCCGCCCCGACTCCGCCCCTACTACTGCGAGTTCGCTCACATGGAGCGCGGCACGGGGGAGGCAGGCAGCGCTGTCGGAACCGAGTCACGGAATCGCCCATTCCGTGACAAACGTGCATTCAAGACGGGGCTATAAATACACGCTGCAGCTTGCAGGTCTGCGCCTCCCCATTGCACGCTCGCGGGGGGAGCTCTGCCGCTTCCCACTTGTACAATCTTTTTTTTTTTTTTTTTGTAAGCTGTCATTGGAATGTACAACTTGAGGCATTCAGTTCCAGGTTCTGGAATCGGTGGCCATTCTCGCCAGAATTCCAACCTTCTCCGCCATAAAATCAATCCCAGCGATTAAAAAAAAAACCCTATATGAGGGGGAAGCCCCGAGGTTTTTTAGTTCAGCCCCCCTTCATTCTTTTCTCTTTAATCACCTTCGTTTGCAAGACATCTAAAAACCTTCAGGGTACATTTTTCCCATAACGTGTTCTTTTCGCACACAGCAAGTGTCACAAACTTCTATCGCCAGCTTCTGCCGCACCATGCGTAGGAAAAAAAAGTGGTTATTTAAAGTTTGCACAACTATCAACTTCTCTTTTCAAAAGGCTTTCAAGCACATCCCTCTGTACTACTGTAATATAAACTTTCAAGATGCCGCGCATCCAAGACTATAAAAAAAAACAAAACAACAACAACAAACCCACAGCATCTGAGCTTATGTAACAAACTAATGCTCTTCCAAGGAAAACCCCCAAACATTTTATAGGAAACTTTGCATCCATGCCGATGCCGTCAAGCTCCTCCTCCCCATCCACCCCCAAAACAAAAACCACGCAGCCAAAGCCAGCAACTGCTTCCGAGCCACGGGTGGCCACCCGGCCCTGCCCCCCCTTACCATGATCAGCGTGTGGTTGCGCTGCTCGGCGGCGGCCGTGGCCGGCTCGGCATCCGGCTGCTGTTTGCTCTGGAGGTGCTGCTGCTTGCTGCCTCCGCCGCCCGATTTCTTCGCCCTCTGCTCCAGGCTCCTCTGGTAGAGGCTGACCGTGTCCCTTCGCTCCAGCTCCAGCTGCTCGGCCTGGGCTTGCTGGTAGCGGCTCTCGCAGTGGACATGGTGCTTCCTGCAGCCCTCGATGCGCTGCCGGAGCCTCTCCACCACCGTGCTGTGCTTGGGGGTGCCGCCGCTATTGTTGGTAGTTGCCCCGGCGGGGGCACTGTGGCCGGGAGGAGGGGCATTATTGTTGCTAGCACCTGGAAGAACGAGACTGCCGGCCAGGCTAGCGCCGATGCACAGGCTGCTGCCGGCGGGGGCTGCGAAATCCCCCATCCTAGTCCCCGTGCACACTATTTTGGAAGAAGTTTTTTAATCCACCTTGTGATCACCTCCTCCTCCTCTTGTCTAGGTAACGACAAAAAGAAAAAGGTACTTAGTGGGAAGGGGGAAACGACATCACGAATGGTTCAGGCAGTCCTAGAAAAGGTTTGGGGGGTTTTTTCCCCCCCAGTTGTGGAGAAAAAGAGAGAGATCCTCAAACAGTGCAAGAGAAGGTGCTGAAACAAGACCATGCACCCAAAGAACAACAACACCAAAAAAAAAAAAAAAAATCACAACCGAGGAGGAGCAACAGCAGCAAATCGGGTTGCAATCCCAGCTCCTTGGCTGCCAGTTATTTTATTCGTTTCCCCTGTATATTCCATCCTTGGTACATAAATCCCCAGCAGGAGCCAGACGGTTCAAGCACGGTGTCCACGGGCGAACGAGAGACAGCCCCCAACACATTCCTGCATTCGTCCCTCCACAACCGTGCACGCACAGCCAGACAAGACAACACAGACAGACCGAGGGCAGCGCGCTGCCTCGCTGCAAGGGGGGAAAGACAACAAAAAAAAGTTTTGCTGTGCGTGCTTGCCCCCTCGCCCCAAGTACTTTTCTGGCACACTTTGCACCTCCCGGAGAGCAAGCTGTGCTGCTGCACGCACGCACATACAAATCCTCGGGTTTGCGGGGCAAGGAAGAATCCGGGCGACTGCTTTAAAAAAAAAAAAAAAAAAGTAGAGCAGTGAAGTCTCCCAAAGGCTGAGCTGCTAAGTGTAAAAGGCTCTGCCGCCGAGGCTCAGCCTGCCGCTGCGCCTCCTGTCACCATCACAATGATCGAGCGCTCCCTCCCTCCCTCCTCTCTTCCTCCTCCTCCTCCTCCTCCATGCCAGCGGAGTGATATCAGGACAGGAGCTCGGGTAAACAGCAGCGGCGGCGGCGGCAGCAGCAGCAGCAGCGAGAGGCCGGAGGGCAGCCAAAAAACCCGGCGCGGAATCCGCCAGAGAGCCCCCCCCCCCCCCCCCCTCCGGCTCCCCCCGACTCTCGGCGGACAGGACGAGGGCGCCTGCAGCCGGGAAGTTTTCACCTTTGCTGTGTTGGTTCGGAGGGAGGATGGGTTCCCCCCACTACCCCAGTAGTATTATTTATTTTTTCCCTTCGGGCAGGGTTATGACACTGATGTAGATTTCCATAGTGTTTACAGAACTCGATGCAAAGCTTTCTCACTTTTTTTTTTTTTTCTATAGCAATTTCTAAGGAGGGGGAAAAAAAAAGGCGCAGGTGATCTGCTTCTGGATGAAGGGAGACTTTTTTTTTTCTGGAGCTACCTGGCCTGCCCCCCCCCCCCCCCCACCTGAAAAAAAAAGAAAACCAACATAAAGTTTGGATAATGGAAGGAGAGAGAATTGCGTTAATCATTTATTCTAGGGCACTCGGCTTATGTACATTTACCTGCTACACTCCTGCCAGCGCTAAATAGAATATAATTATTGTTTGTACCTACGTCTCCTGTGATAATCATTATGTATCTACTGTAACTGATGGGAAATGCCTAAATAGAAATAAAGTTATAAAGAGAAAAATAACAGCGTTGTTTCTCCCTCCCTCCCCCCCCCCCCCCTGATAAAACTACTGCCATGAATGCAAACTATTGGGATTTTTCGAGCTGTGCGATCCTGGCCCTAAGAACGAATGACTTTGCAGCAGGAGCGCGTGTATTGCACGCAGCCAGGTCACATATAGCAGGCAGACTTGTTTTATCTGCTGGTCTGGGAGTTTGAGGATGGGATATGATTAGATACAAGTATTGGACTGTTGGGGTAATCGTCTTAGAATGTGCTACATACAAGAGGTGGGATTTCGTCTCCATCGTTAATCATTATTTGAAACTTTTGAGTTTCTCAGTATCCTGCTCAACCTTCTGTGAATGCACTTTTTTTTTTTCATATTCGGGGGGGGGGGGGGGCGGCAAGCATGGCCACCCCCTTACGAAATGTAACTCCTTTCTGCTGTTATCGGTGGAAAAAAAAAAAAAAAAGAGCCATATCGGCAGTTAGGTTTAGCAGCAGAGCCCTCAGTCATAAACAAAGCTGAACCCTCCTTCCTGCCACAAACAAGAGACTCAGAAGCCCAAGTGCAACCAGCGTGCAGCATTTACCCTGTCTGTCTATCCACCCACCTAGAAGACTTGGATACCCTCCCTCACACACAGGCCGATGCAATACGGGTGCGTGAAAATCGGGCGCTCGTGATTGGGTGCCCGCCGTCCTGACACGCACCCATCCACCTCTCCCGATGAAGTATGCCAACGAGCTGGTGCGTCCCTAGTGCCTCCTCAGCATTTGGCGCCCAGGAGCAGTGGCTGTGCGCGGGTTAGGAAAAAAACATTTTTTAAACAAGGTTCGAAAACGGACGCTCAGTTTTACGAGTGTCCATTTTCCTAAGCCATTGAGCGTCCGTTTTCTGAACCTTACCGCCATCAATACTTTTTTAAAAAATTGGGGGTTTTTTTTGCCCATGTTGCTGCTTTCTGCGGTTCCTGGCGATGATATTAAGTTGGAGGAAGCTTTTCTGTTGAACTTTTGGAGCTCCTCAAGACTTAACGGCAGCTCCGGGCCGGCATTAATTTTTGAGGGTTAAAATGTGCGCGTTGGGTGCATGGTTATTTTATTTACATCGGGGGTGCTACCTGATAGCCTCATCAATATGCGATGAGTGGTTAGCTACGCGCTGGTTTGGACGCGCATTTTGGACGCGCTGATCCCCTTATTGCGTCAGGGGTTATGGGCGCGCATCCAAAAAAAGCGCGTCCAACCGCGGGTTGACCTGCGCGCACGGTATTGCGTCGTCCTGACACAGAAAGAGCAGGGAGGGTGGAATTGAGTGGGTGGGTTTCCTACCACTACAGTAGTGAGAGTAGTGGGTGTTAAAGCTGCATTAGGAGAATTTTGCCTTGAATTACTGCACATGTTGTACTCGGTTGCATTACCGAATTTCATTGCTAGCAAGATGTAAAAAGCTTCAGGTTCCTTGTTAGGGGAAAGAATGAAACGGAAATAGGAAGTGTAGTTGGTAATATAAACGGCCGTGTCGTCGTCGTCCCCCCCCCCCCCCCCCCCCACACACACACACACATGTTCACTGCCTCCAGCTGGAGAGAAAACTATTAACTGACTGGTGGCTCCAAGAAGGCACCAAGTCCTTGATCGACTGCCAAAATAATAGTAAACTAGCAGAGCTCCCCGACATCCTTCGTCCTCCTGAACTCTTCTCCTTGCTTCTTCCGGGTTTGCCCCTGAGCTATGTAAATCTGCTGTTGTCTGTTCCATAACAAGAAAGCACTCCCTTGACCCTGTTAGTTTCTATCCGCCCAGCTCTCTTTTTCCCTCTCTCCAAGGTTACATAAGTAAATGTCGGCAGATAAGGGCTCTTTGCCCATCCGTTCTGTTTGGTTGCCTGTGCCTGTGCTATTCTAGCTCTGCTTGTGCACCTCCTAGATCTTACAATCAACCTCTGCCTAAGGAGCCGGGTCCCGGCTGCCAGCCATATGGACTAGCTGTAGGACTGATGCTCTTTTTTTGGGGTGGGTTTTTTTTGCCATTTGCTGAGGAGAGCAGTAGAGTGGTCCTGCTGCTCATGCAGGGTAACCCAGTTGGTTCAGAGAAGGTAGCAAAGGCCTACCAGCAGGATGCCCTCGTCTCCTCTTCCAGGGACCTTGATGCAGCCTTACTGCTGATCAGGGCAGGTGGGCTTTGGCCACTCCCCCCCCCTTTTAATCCTCCGTGGGTGGAGGGGCACATGTGCCGTGTTTCCATGCCAAGCAATACAACCTAGGTGACACTCTCTGTTTTTTATCCTCCCTCTTCACCACCACCAGTGAAAAGAGGAGGAGGCCTCCTCCTTGTAGCTAAGAAACATCTAAACCTCAAACCCATTCACGCAGTCACCCCCCCCCCCCCCCCCCCCGATCTTGAAATAGGTCTTTTCAGGTCTGCCGAATTGCAAATCTGTCTAGTATACTCCCCTCCTGCACTCCTCGACTCCAACCCCTCTCCCCTTATTGAATTCATTGTTGACTCGATCAATGCTGATATCCCCTCCATCATCCTCGGAGACTTTAATCTCCATGTCGACTCCCTACCCCCCTCCTCGTCATGTGAAGCCTTCATAAAGTCCCTCCACGCGATAGGATTTCAACAAATGATTACATCTCCCACCCACAAAGCAGGACACACACTGGATCTGGTGTTCATCAACTCTGCTGTCCTCTCCACCACTACCCCCACCTGCACCCCAGTTCCCTGGTCTGACCACTATCTAATAGAAGGCCTTCTCTCCATCAAAGCCCCCCCCCCTCGCAACAATGCCCACTGCACTACTATAATATCCAGAAAATCTTGTCCCAGCGATGAACTAGCTGCCGCATTTATCAACCGCCCTACCCAACCTAGTTTGTTCTGACCCTGACTCAGCGCTAGAATCCTGGAACAACCTCACGGCTGACATCGCCAACAAACTCTGCCCTATCTCCAAACGTGTCATAAGCACCTCCTCCAAACATGCAAATCCATGGTACACATCTGAGCTAAAAACCCTAAAAAATGAACTCAGACAAAAAGAGAGAAAATGGCGTAAGGACCCAACCATTCAGCATTCTGCCGTCTACAAAACGGCACTACACTGCTACAGACTGACAGCTCTAAAACACAAACCTGATTTCTACGCTATGAAAATCCATGATTACAGATTCAATCCCAAAGTGCTCTTCTCGTATGTCTCAAGTCTCACTAAGTCCATCCCTCCCACTATACCTGACTCTGATGCAGCTTCCAAATGCGAAGAAAGTGCTACCTACTTCCAGAGCAAAATAACAAACCTCCTCTCCTGATTCCCCGCCTCCCCCAACCCGCCCCCCTCCTCCCTCTCCACCTACCATGCACCCTCCCAGCCTGCAATGACTGCCCTCGACTATACTTCTCCCAAAGAAGTAGAAACCATCCTCAAAAAACTCAAACCTGCCTCCCACCCCAATGACACTATCTCCCCTAAAGCACTATTGGCCGTCCCTAACTCCATAGCCCAAGCCATAACAGACATCATTAACTGCTTACTCTCCCATGGGACTGTCCCTGACATACTCAAACATGCAGTAGTCAAACCTCTCCTCAAGGAGCCCTCCCTAGACCCGAAAGACCCTTCCAATTTCCACCCTATCTCAAACCTCCCATTTATTGCCAAGCTTATTGAAAGAGTTGTTAATACACAACTTATGGACTATCTTGAAAACCACTCGATCCTCCACGTCTCGCAATTCGGCTTTCGGAAACATTTCAACACTGAATCGCTACTTCTCACCCTATCTGACCACCTCCTGAGAGGAATGGACCAAAGTCACAGCTACCTCCTTGCCCTCTGCGGCTTTCGACACCATATGCCATAATCACCTCTTTACCCATCTAGAAAGCATTGGCATCTCAGGCCTAGCCCTTGCCTGGTTCAAATCCTACCTCTCGAACAGAAAGTTCTCTGTTAAAATTGGTAATGCCTTATCCGATTCCCATCCTCTACAACAAGGAGTCCCACAAGGTTCATCACTCTCATCCACCCTTTTCAACATCTACCTCACCCCACTCTGCCTGCTTCTCTCTGAACTCAAACTAAAGTTCTATCTATATGCAGATGATGTCCAGATCATCATACCTATTCACAACTCTATCTCTGACACCCTGAGGCACTGGGAAAACTGCCTCGTGGCCATCAACTCTCTACTCACCAACCTCCACCTCGCAGTCAACACCAACAAAACTGAACTTCTACTTATTTCCCCCCACTCTCCCCCTTCCCCCCCCCCCCCCCCCCCCGTCTAATGACCCCAATCTCAACATCACCACAGCCCAACCCTTCGTAAGGGACCTTGGAGTTCTCCTTGATCAACAACTCAGCATGAAGAAATACGTCAGCTCCATACTTAAAGAAGGTTTCTTCAAACTCAATGTCTTAAAAAATCTTAAACCACTACTATACACCCAAGGCTTCCGCACAGTGATCCAAGCCACTATCTCCTGTAAATTGAACTACTGTAACTCATTCTTCCTAGGGCTCCCCTACTCCACAATAAAACCCCTACAAATGTTACAAAATGTGACTGCTAGAATCATCTCAAATACCCTCCCTTAAAACAGCCCACCTCTCCTCCACACGCGACCGTACCCTCTCAATTGCTCGCCCTTCACTCTGGAACTCCCTCCCTCCAAACTTACGCCTTGAACCATGCACCATCAAATTTAAAAAGAAGTTAAAAACATGGTTATTTAAACAAGCCTATCCGGATTAGCCCTCCCCCTCCCTCCTACGATGCTATACTATCTCCCATATAGACTATCCTATATTCCTTATATTAAGGAGCTCTATGTTCACCTGTTGTTAAGCTACATTTCTACGCTGCTCTTGTGTTATCCCCCTCCCAGTTCTTTCTCCCTGTTAATAGGTACTTTCAAACCTGCTGTTCAAATGTGAAGCGGTATTATGTCCCTACTAATACCGGTATATAAAAGTCTCTAAATAAATAAATAAATAACTGTGTGTGTGTGTGTGTGGGGGGGGGGGGGGGGGGGTGAGATGGGCCCGAGCCAGGCTCAGGTGTGAACTCTCCCTCTCTCTCTCTCTCTCACACCCGTCCCTGAATCAAAGCCACGTGGCTGCCCCACGCTCTCTGTTCTCTGCTTCCTCCAAAGGCTGGGGGCGGGGGTGCTCTCTCAGATCCCAGAGAAAAGGCGGCAGGGCGCCGTTCTGGGTCGGTACTGTCAGAAGCGAAGCCCTCGGTAACGGACACAAAAAAAGGGGGGCTGAATTAGCAGAAGCCTGAAAGCTATGAGCAGCCGCGCCGCTCCTCAAGACCAGGGCTGAAGCCTTGACAGGCAGCAGGCCTGCTCACGAGTTCCAGACCCGCGCTGATTCAAACCCTTTTTTTTTATGGGGGGTCTGCTCTTTGCTCTGCAGTGTCTGCTTTCCTCCTTCTGTACCCTGCGATACAGGAGGAGAGGTGGAGCGGAAGGGGGGGGGGGAACAAGAGGACAGGGGCTGGATTAGGGAACAGAGTGGCCGTTCACTTCTCGGTGTGCTTCAGGCTCAGCCCCTCCACTTCCCTTCCCTGCGGGCCGCCCGGTGGGGGAGGGGCTGGAGCCTGAACAGAAGGCCAGAACTGCATTCCAGGTCCTTCCCCCACAAATTATTCCCTGTCCTTACCGGCATCTTTTGTACTTGTCTCAGGCCTGCTTGAATTCTTGTTGCTACCTCTGCTGACAGGTGGCTTCCAGGCACCCATCACCCTCTCTGTTCCTCTCTCCCTCTTGCCCTTATGTTTTGGTTTTTTTTTTAAATGGAAAATGCTTCCTTCTTGTACTTTAAGTCTACAAAATGTTTCGCCCCCTGCCTCTTTCCTTTCTCTCTTCCAGCAAGTATATTTTGAATTTAATTCCCTCTTTGCAAGTCGTTTGTTGTAGGCCCTGATTTATTTTTCTAGCCCTCCTCTGAACTCCTTCCATTCTCTCAGTGTCCATGCAAGGATATTCTCTGCAGAAACAACAGCATTTGAGGCGGGGGTCTGGCTAGTGGCCTACACAAGGGCAACATTAACTCCTTTTTTCCTGCTGGTGGTAATGGTCCTCTTGCACCTTAGCGTGCTGTTAGCTTCCCTTGGTACTTCAGTGCACTGATTTTGATTATGTACATATGTTATGGTTTATATTTTGATTGTTATTTATGTATATTTTTATTTTATTTACGGATTTTTGTGTTATTCTGTAACCGAAACACTTGTTGAGAACGGGTTCCCCCCCGTGGAAAGACGTGACCCAGCTGAAACTGAAACACTTAACTACCTTCGGGTCATCCAAGACGCAGAGCCGGCTGAACCATTGAGCAGAGTAGGTGATCGCCAAGGGCACCAGAGGTGAGGGAGGTGGCAAAGAACAGAGCAGTTACAGCAGCACCGACTCAATGAGCCGTCAGTGCTCTTGATCACTTTGTCTTCACATCTTTTGGGTGCACAAATCAACAGCCACGTCAAACACTGCTTTTCATCACAGATTTTGGTTATTTTTGGTGTTTTAGGTTTTATGCTTATTTTTCTAAGTGGTTGGATTAGCTTTGTGTCCTCACCTCTGACGGAACTGGAGTTTGCAGCTTTGTTCCCAGGGGCTTTGCCTATGGTCCAGGGACCAGTTAGGGAGAGGATGAGGCTGGACACAGAGCAGAGCAGAGAAGAGCTACTCTGCTCCCTCATGCAGCTCCCCCCCCCCCCCCTCCTCTCCCAGGCAGCTGCAGAGAACGGTAGGGGGGGAGGCTGCAACTGACAGCAGAGCAATGAGGAGAATCAATTTTTTGCGGTCAGATTTCTGTTTCTAATTTGCGGTCCCTTAGTCCAGGGATGAGCAAACTGAGGGGTGGGGGAGGGAGGGAGCTTGAACAATCCTGAAGGAGGGCACTCTGGCTGCCCAATCAGGGAAGAAAAAAAAAATGGCTACGCTGTCAAGTCTCAGGAGGCCCAGGAGGGAGGAAGCTGCCAGAACATTGTGATTATAGTCATAAGCGCGCCACGGCGTAGCCATGCGTCGTTTTCGGTGGGGCCAGGGAGAGCAGGCTGCTTTTGCTGTGGTGGGCCCAGGTGGGGAGCTGCCTACTTTACAGCAGGGCCGGACATGGGAACAGCCCCCCAGGAAGATCTGCCACCCTCATCCCGGGGGGAGCCGGGTCCCTACACAGGGAGAGAGATCACAGCTGTTGCCCGCCAGGGGAAAAAGTAGTGATGAGATAAGGGGGGACAGGAATGGGCAAAGAATGGCAGAGAGACTGAGGAGGTGGAAGGGAGAATAAGAGCAGAAAGTTTAAAAAAGTTATAAAAGCAAATGAAAGCACGAGAAAAGAAAAAGATGAGCAAACTAAGAATAATCAGTAAAAAAAAAAAAAAAAAAGAAAAGGAAAAATAAAGTTGAATTGGCCAGGATTGAGTTTTTCTCAACTTTTAAAAAAATGGTGTCCGGAGCCTAATTCTTTTTGAACAATTTTCCCGCCCTTACCATTGTGGCCTGCGTGTCTGGCTGTAGTGTGGAGCGTGTGTCTTTCCGTACCTGTGAGTGTGATGTGCTCTGTCTGTCTGCGTCTCTCTCTGTCCTCTCTGTGTGTCTGTCTCGGTGTGGTGGGTCGGGTTCCTGTTTCTCTGCGGATGTCTGTGTCTAGGTTTGGGGTATCTTTGTCTCTCCATTTGTCTTGAGTGTGATGTTGGCATGGGTGCATGGTGTCTGTGCCTGTCTGTGTAAGAGGTATCTGTTTCTCTCTGTGTCTGTCTGCCTCTCTGTGCCCATGCAGGTGTGTATGTGAGCTTACTCCTTCCAGCGACTCGAAAAGAAACAAAATAGGGGCTTTGAGCTACTATTTGGCAGCGTGGCTGCCTGATGAACACTCTTCATGTATGCATAGAGAAAGAGAGAGGGAGAGAGTAACCCATCATGGGGACTCTTACCAATTGCATGGATGGTAGTGGGGAGGCCACATCTCAAAACGTTTGCTTACCCCTGCCTTAGTCTGCATTCGGTGAGGGTCTGTCTGAGTTCTATGTGTGACCAAAGTGAGGGAATCTGTGCGTAGTTTCTGTGTAGCAGCTCAGCTTGTTCTGTTTTCCCAATAGAAAGGGTGTTACATATGTAAAATAGTAACATCATTAATGAAGTGCTGAAACACAGCAGGAGCGTTGGTTAATTCGAACGGCATGATGAGATATTCATAATGGCCGTACCTGGTATGGAAAGCCGTCTTTCACTCGTCGTCACCCTCTCGAATCCTGATCAGATTGTAGGCTCCTCGAAGGTCCAATTTCGAGAAAACCTTGGCAGGGCTCCTGTATGTATATATATATATAGATATATATATATACACACTGTGTGATGTGTGTATATCTATCTATATCTATATATATATATATATATAGATATAGATAGATATACACACATCACACAGTGTGTATATATATATATCTATATATATATATGTGTATATCTATCTATATCTATATATATCTATATATATATATATATATATAGATATATATATATACACACTGTGTGATGTGTGTATATCTATCTATATCTATATCTATCTATATATATATATATATATATATATATCTATATCTATATATATATATATATATATATATAGATGTAGATAGATATACACACATCACACAGTGTGTATATATATATATATCTATATATATATATATATATATAGATATAGATAGATATACACACATCACACAGTGTGTATATATATATATCTATATATATATATACATACAGGAGCCCTGCCTCCTAACTTTTAGAAAAAGACTTAAGACTTGGCTGTTCAAGCAAGCTTTCCCGGACACTATATAATGACTTCACTATCTCCTCCTCAAAGCAAGTAGCCCTCAACCATCCTTTTTTGTACATAGTATTTAAGTTGTATATTGTTTATCGTTACTAATTTCTCTCTCTCTTCCTCCTCTTCCCAGTTCTGCTACCCTTGTTAAATGTAACTGCACCTTCGGGTACCTTTGTTCCAGTTTGATGTATCTACTGCACCCCCGTTTTATGTAAACCAGCAAGATATGTTTTCATGATTGCCGGTATATAAAAACATTAAATAAATAAATAAATAAATAAATAAATAAAATACATACAACCCTGGGCTTATACAGGGAGATTCACTTGAAAGAGACCCCAAATATTCTGTTGTAATTTCCATTAGGATGAAGCAATCTGAACCAAAAAATATGCTACATACTGTTATGGTTTGTTAGTGTGTGGATCCTGGGCCGAGGTGAGAGTTGTCACCGCTCACAGGGAGGAGCCCTGTGAGCCTCACCGTCGGGAGGCGTGGTCCCAGCAGACGTCAGAGACAGCTATGGAATAGAGTCTTTATTAGATAGATAGAAGAACACAGCCCGCGGAGCAGGAGTGCAGGAGAAGTGGTGATGTCAGAGTAGAGGGGTATACCCGGAGGGAGTACCTCAGAGAAGGAGATCCGGTAGTAGCCTGCAGGGCGGGGTATGCCAAGGAAGTCTCTTCATAGTGATGTCAGGTCGTGACCTGTAGCGCAGGTACACTGAAGGAGTCTCTCAGCAGTGACGATATGGTAGTGACCTGTAGCACAGGAAATACCCAGGTAGTCTCTCCGTAGTGATGGTATGGTAGTGGCCTGCAACACAGGGTACACTGAGCAATTCCCCACAGAGATGGTATGGTGGAGGTTCAAGGCATCAGAACACGGAGAAAGTCCTGGAGATGAAGCGGTAGTGGCCTGCAGCGCAGGGCACACCAGAGTAGCTCCTACTAGAGAGAATACGGTAGTGGCCCGAGGAACGGGGTACACTGGAGAAGATCCCACAAGAGTAGGTAGAGTAGATCCGTGGAGTTAGGTACTCACTGAAGGGTAGTTCCAGGAAGAGTCCTGAGGAGCGGGACAGGCAGCAGTCCAAGGCAGAAGGCCCTCTGAGGAGCGGATGGCCAGAGATGAGGAAGGGCCCCCGAGGAGCAGGTACCCAAGGCATCTCACGCTGAATGCAGGAACAGGAAGTCCATGAGCAAGAGCGGATTCAGCAATGAGGGAACTCCTTGCTAACTCGTCGATAGGCAGGGCCAGTCAGGTTAAGTATAGCTGAGCGAAGACGTTATCACAAGGGGACGCCCCCGAGGTTCCCGCCATGACGTGTATAAGAGTGGCCCTTGCACGCGCGCGCCTATGTGATTTTTGGGGCAAGATGGCGGTCAGCAGCGCCCGTGCTATCCTGGGAACGCCAGGCAGGTCGGCAATCGCTGGCAGAGGTCGCCGTTCTTTCCAATACTGACAAGGCAGCAAAGAAAGAAGTGAGCATTAGTGGTCGCAGCCATCTGCGACCTACGAGCATAACAGTACCCCCCTTCTTAGGGCCCCTCCCCATGGGTTTCGTTTTTTTAAGATGAGATTTGTGGAATTGCTTGATCAATTCCTTGTCGAGAATATTGATCGCGGGTTCCCAACTGTTCTCCTCCAGACTGAAACCATGCCATGAGATGAGGGACTCCCATCGCCTGCCGCGTTTTCTGTCACCCAGGATGTCCTTGACCTGGTAAGTGATGTCCTTTTCAGCTGTGAGAGATTGAGGTTCAGGTGTCTTTTGTGAGAACTCCGACAGGATGAGCGGCTTTAAGAGAGAGATGTGGAAGGCGTTGTGGATTTTAAGTGAAGAAGGTAACTAGAGGCTGTAAGTAATTGGACCCAGGCAGCGAAGTACCGAGAATGGGCCGATGTATCTGGGTGCAAATCGAGCGGAAGGCAGTTTCAGGTGTATGAAGCGGGTACTGAGCCACACTTTATCTCCAGGATGCAGCTGAGGAGCTGGAGACCACATAACCTAGAAAGGGAACAGAATCCTGGTGAAAGGAACACTTCTCCAGTTTAGCATATAACTTGTTGTCTCTCAATCTTTGTAAGATGTTGGCGACATCCAATTGGTGGCTCTGAAGGTCTTGCGAGAAAACCAGGAAGTCATCCAGGTATATCACTACACAGCTGTAAAGCATATCCCTGAAGATTTCGTTCATCATATTTTGAAATACTGCCGGGGCGTTGCAGAGGCCAATTGGCATTACTAAATATTCAAAATGGCCATCGTGGGTGTTAAATGCGGTTTTCCATTCGTTGCCCCGGCGTATCCTGACCAGGTTATATGCTCCTCGGAGGTCTAATTTAATGAATATTTTGGCTCCATGGAGCCTATCAAAAAGTTCAGATATCAGTGGCAATGGGTATTGGTCCTTCTGGGTGATCTCATTTAAGCCGCAGTAATCTATGCATGGGCGAAAGGAACCGTCTTTCTTACCCACAAAAAAGAATCCGGCTCCGGCAGGAGATTTAGAAGGCCAGATGAAGCCTTTTGCCAAGTTCTCTTGAATATATTCGGACATAGCTTTCATTTCCGTCAGAGAAAGTGGGTACACCCTTCCTCTGGGTGGTTCGGCATTGGGTAGCAAGTTGATCGCACAATCAAATGAGCGATAAGGCGGCAAGGTATTTGCAGCCCTTTTGGAGAATACATCTTGAAACGAGGAGTACTGTATGGGAAGGCCTGGGAGAGAAGTGGTGGTGGTCAGGCACAGCATCGGAATCACAACCTCTAAACACTTCCCATGGCAGGATTTGCCCGATTGAGCCAATTGTAAGGTGCTCCAATCGAAGTGTGGTGTGTGCATTTGTAACCAAGGTAGTCCAAGCACCACAGGGTTTTTGGCTTTATCTAAGACCAAAAAGGAAATGGTCTCTGTGTGCAATGACCCAGTGCAAAATTGGATTCACGTGGTTGAGAGGGTAACTTCGCCTGATAACGGCTCGCCGTGAATCAAAGACAGTAGCAGGGACGAAGGTGTGCGGACAGTGGGGATTCGTAGGTGCTTCATGAGTTGCTTGAGTATGAAGTTCCCAACGGCCCCAGAATCCACCAGGGCTAGAGTATGGAATTTGAGGGCTTCCGAGTTTATGGAGACTGGTAAGGTCAGTGGAGGAGATGGTACGGTCAGGCCTAGGAGGAGTCCTCCGGTGGATCCTAGGCCTGGGAGTTTCCCGGACAGAGCGGACAGGAGGGAATCGCATGGCCTGGCTGGCTGCAATACATACTCAAACCTGATCTTTGCCGATGATGTCTCTCTTTAGCGGATAGATGACTGCGACCCAATTTATTTATTTATTTATTTATTTATTTATTTATTAACTTTTATTTACCGACATTCGTGAAGCACATCATGCCGGTTTACAATGAACTCAAGGAGGAAAATTACAATAAAACAATACAACAATACAACAATAGATCAATGAAGCAAGGGGGAGAGTGGGGAAGGAAGATAAGGAGGGGTGGGAGAGGGAGGGGATAAGGAGGGGATGGGAAAGGCAGAACTGATAGATGAAGTAAAAACAAACTAGAAGAAACTATATACAGATGACAATATGTACAGTTACAATCAACTTATGTAGAGCTAAGGAGGTGTTGAAGGGCCGGCAGTAATAGGAAGAACCAATAGGATATATAGGAAGGCCGGCAGTAAGAGGAAGAACCAATTGCATCGGTTCTTCCTCTTCAGTGCTGGGATTAGGAGCAGTCTGAGCGATAGGTGTTGGGTGAGTACGATAAGTGCTGGATGGCATCTGGATGGCCAATAGGATATATAGGAAGGCCGGCAGTAAGAGGAAGAACCAATTGCATCGGTTCTTCCTCTTCGGTGCTGGGATTAGGAGCAGTCTGAGCGATAGGTGTTGGGTGAGTACGAGAAGTGCTGGATGGCATCTTCTTGAGTCCCTTAGTCTCGTGCGAGCGTTCACGCAGCCGACGATCAATGTGAGCGGCCAGGTCGATGAGAGAGTCCAAGGTCTCTGGGAGTTCACATGCTGCTAATTCGTCTTTAATGCGTGAACTTGGACCCTCCAGGAATATAGCACGCAGGGAACCCAGATCCCAATGTAATTCTGAGGAAAGGGGTCCTGAACTCAATGACATATTCAGTCAGAGGTCTGGCACCCTGTTGTAGATGCAGGAGTGTGGATCCAGCGATGGTCTTGTGAGCAGGGTCATCAAATACAGAGCAAAAGAGGGCTAAGAAGCCCGACAAGTCATTGAGGATTGGGTCCATTCGCTCCCAAAGGGGTGGTGCTCAGGCCGAAGCCTTCCCATCAAGGAGAGATAGGATGTATGTAGTTTTAGACACTTCCTCAGGGAAATACGCATGTTGCAAGGAGAAGTGCATGCTGCACTGATTTAAAAAGCCCCTACATAACAGGGGGTCACCGGTGAAGCGAGGGAGTGCAGGCAAAGGTACCGTGGGCCGGAACGGCATAGCCTGTGGAGTGGAACTTGGCTTGGCAGGCGTCGAGGTGGAATCCAGCCAGGCGCTTAATTAATTGATTGGCGTTAGCCAAAGTCTCTACTACCTTTTGTTGCTCTGAAATTCGTTGGGCCGGTTGGCTGAGACCTGTGCCTGGTGCATGGAGTTAGCAATCTGTTATGGTTTGTTATTATGTGGACCCTGGGCCGAGGTGAGAGGTGTCACCGCTCACAGGGAGGAGCCCTGTGAGCCTCACCGTCGGGGAAGCATGGTCCCAGCAGACGTCAGAGACAGCTGTGGAATAGAGTCTTTATTAGATAGATAGAAGAACACAGCCCGTGGAGTATATCATGTAAAAAGCAAAGAAAACAAACAAACAGATCCAACCAAACATGTAATAAAACAAAAATCAATGTATTTTCTTTGCAGAAAGCCAGAAATAATCATAATTACAATAAAACAGCATTAATCATCAGAACAGGAGCAGAGCAGAGCTAGGACAATTCATATTACAGCCAACATGAAAAAAAAAATTTCAAATTCTGGTGTCACCTCAGCAAAAAATATCCCTCCATTGCTAAACATTTTGTGAAGTAACAAAAACTCCTGCATAAGAACATAAGAAATTGCCATGCTGGGTCAGACCAAGGGTCCCATCAAGCCCAGCATCCTGTTTCCAACAGAGGCCAAAACCAGGCCACAAGAACCTGGCAAGTACCCAAAAACTAAGAAGATCCCATGCTACTGATGCAATTAATAGCAGTGGCTATTCCCTAAGTAAACTTGATTAATAGCCATTAATGGACTTCTCCTCCAAGAACTTATCCAAACCTTTTTTGAACCCAGCTACACTAACTGCACTAACCATATCCTCTGGCAACAAATTCCAGAGCTTTATTGTGCATTGAGCAAAAAAAGAAACGTCTAGAACCTTGCCTTACCATACAGTCACAGCACTGACTCTCAGGACTCAAATAGTAACCTGATGAAGAAGCAGCAATGCAAATACTACACCAAACCCTAGAACATTAATACACTACTTACTGGAGTAACAGAACAAGCTGGACTACTACAGAGAAACTACACGCTAGCAGAAATACTGTACTTCAGTCACACACACACAGGTAAAACAGACTGACCCTTACCTAATATAGAAATAAGAGACTACAAATTAGAAACAGAAACATGCAGACAAAACTAAAATAGAAATGCTGATGCAATTAATAGCAGTGGCTATTCCCTAAGTAAACTTGATTAATAGCCATTAATGGACTTCTCCTCCAAGAACTTATACAAACCTTTTTTGAACTCAGCTACACTAACTGCACTAACCACATCCTCTGGTAACAAATTCCAGGGATTGATTTCCACAGCCCCAGCTTCCAGAGGCCCCGCACCCTTTGCAGTAGAGGAGGACCAGAAGGCTCATCTGCATACTGCTCCCAGAATCCCCCGGGAGAGGAGACCTGAGGTCACCGCAAGCGATCCAGGGATTGACTTCCACAACCCTAGCTTCCAGAGGCCCCCACATCCTTTGCAGTAGAGGAGGACCAGAAGGCTCATCTGCATACTGCTCCCAGAATCTCCCAGGAGAGGAGCCCAGAGGTCACCGCAAACGATCCAGGGATTGACTTTCACAACTCCAGCTTCCAGAGGCCCCACACCCTTTGTAGTAGAGGAGGACCGGAAGCGCGCGCCGTTACTCAAAGCCTTCCATTAACTGAGTGAAGATTAATTTAACCGTGGTTAAATAGGATTGGTAAGTATAGCTTTCATAAATTTTTGGGCTTATAAAAGTTTGGTGAAAGGTGAAATTAAGGGATATATTATTTAGAATATGTGGTGTGTCTGAGGTAATAAGCAAGCCAGAGATAGTTAATTCTAGTGTCTGTCTTTCCCACCCACTCAACCCTTGATTTTTAGGCGTGAGACGCTTTCTCATTAGAAATCAATCAGGATCTTATCTAAATCATACTATTCTACCAGCCCTTATTGAAGGTTTAATCATCCCCTTGTAGGACACTAGCTGATTAATTAGTAAATTCACCTATAAATTTAAAGTACTCTCATTCCAACTCCCTTAGTATCCTAAACTTAACTAGGAACTCAATAAAACTAAGATGAAGGCAGCAGTCCAGCAGCAAGAGGGGGGGCTTTCCAGTCTTTTGCATTGAGTGTCACATGTATGATTTTTTACCTGCCGGTGAGAGATTGTATGTGTGCACTCGATGCAAAGAGCTCCTGGCTCTCAGGGAATGAGTCCAATCTCTGGAGGCTAGAGTAGCAGACTTGAAGGAGCTGAGGGAGACAGAGAGGTACATTGATGAGACCTTCAGGGACATAGTAGCCAAGTCCCAAATCCAGTCTGGCAGCCCCAGTGCTGCCTTGGATCAGAAAGGTCTCCCAGTAGGAGAACATCACCCTGGTGTAACAGGAAGTGATCCTGTAGCAAGGACCTGCTCTCCAGGTGATGTATTGTCCTCTTGCACTGAGGACAAGTCTCCCAGAGCTACTGCCCAGGAGGGAAGGGTTAGGCTGGCCATCATAGTTGGTGATTTGATTATTAGAAATGTAGGTAGCAGAGTGGCTGGTGGATGTGAGGACTGCCTGGTAACTTGCCTGCCTGGTGTAAAGGTGGCAGACCGTACGTGTCACCTAGATAGGATTATAGATAGTGCTGGGGAGGAGCCGGCTGTCGTGGTACATGTGGGCACCAACGACATAGGAAAATGTGGGAGAGAGGTTCTGGAAGCCAAATTTAGGATTTTAGGTAAGAAGCTGAAATCCAGAACTTCCAGGATGGCATTCTCTGAAATGCTTCCTGTTCCACGTGCAGATCCCCAGAGGCAGGCAGAGCTCCAGAGTTTCAATGCATGGATGAGACGATGGTGCAGGGAAGAGGGATTCAGCTTTGTAAGGAACTGGGGAAACCTTTGGGGAAAGGGGAGACTTTTCCAAAAGGATGGGCTCCACCTTAACCAGATTGGAACCAAGCTGCTGGCACTAACTTTCAAAAAGGAGCTAGAGCAGCTTTTAAACTAGAACAAGGGGGAAAGCCAACAGTCACTCAGCAGTGCATGGTTTGGAGAAATGTATTCTTGAAGGATATTAATGAAACAGGAGAGTTAGGGCATCCCAACAGAGAGGTTCCATTAAAGCAAACATAGTCCATATGCCTATATGTAAAAAATCACCAAAGCTAATAATTTCCGAATTATCCCAAACAACCGAAAAGCAGGTTGTTAAAACAAACAAAAAACACACTTTGAAATGTCTGTATGCCAATGCCAGAAGTCTAAGAAGTAAGATGGGAGAGTTAGAGTGTATAGCAGCAAATGATAAGATTGATATAATTGGCATCATAGAGACTTGGTGGAAGGAGTATAACCAATGGGACAGTGCTATATCAGGGTACAAATTATATTGCAATGATAAGGAGGATCAACTTGGTGGGGGTGTGGCACTTTATAGAGATGTGAATCGTGTGATCGATCGTCTTAACGATCGATTTCGGCTGGGAGGGGGAGGGAATCGGATCGTCGCAGTTTGGGTTTTTTAAATATCGTGTAAATCGTGTAAATCGAAAACCGGCACACTAAAACATCCCTAAAACCCACCCCGACCCTTTAAAATAAACCCCCCCAAAATGCCTTAAATTACCTGGGGTCCAGTGGGGGGGTCCCGTTGTGATCTTCCACTCTCGGGCACACTAAAACAACCCTAAAACCCACCCCGACCCTTTAAAATAAATCCCCCACCCTCCCGAACCCCCCCAAAATGCCTTAAGTTACCTGGGGTCCAGAGGAAAGGTCCCGGTGTGATCTTTTACTCTCGGGCCTCCGGTGCATTGTAGAAATGGCGCCGGCGCTACGTTTGACCTGTCATATGACAGGGCAAAGGTAGCCCCGGCGCCATTTTGTTTTTTTGCCCCCCGACGTCAGGAGCGTAGGAGATCGCTCCCGGACCGCCGCTGGACCCCCAGGGACTTTTGGCCAGCTTGGGGGGGCCTCCTGACCCCCACAAGACTTGCCAAAAGTCCAGCGGGGCTCCGGGAATGACTTCCTGCACGCGAATCGTTTTTCCGTACAAAATGGCGCCGGCCATACAGCGTATGGCCGGCGCTGGCCATAAGCCCGAGAGTAAAAGATCACACCGGGACCCTCCCTCTGGACCACAGGTAATTTAAGGCATTTTGGGGGGGTTCGGGAGGGTGGGGGATTTATTTTAAAGGGTCGGGGTGGGTTTTAGGGTTGTTTTAGTGTGCCGGTTTTCCCGCCCTCCCCCTTCCCCTCCCCCTTCCCCCGATTTACGATTTTTTGACGATAAATCAGGGGAATTGTTATTGTATCGCGACTCTAATGATTTTTGATGATTTAAAATATATCGGACGATATTTTAAATCGTCAAAAAACGATTCACATCCCTAGCACTTTATGTTCAGGAGGGTATAGAGTCCAACAGGATAAAGATCATACAAGAGACTAAATGCTCAGTAGAATCTGTATGGGTAGAAATCCCATGTGTGTTGGGTAAGAGTATAGTGATAGGAGTATACTACCGTCCACCTGGACAAAATAGTTAGACAGATGATGAAATGCTAAGAGAAATCAGGGAAGCAAACCAATTTGGCAGTGCAATAATAATGGGAGATTTCAATTACCCCAATATTGACTGGGTAAATATAACATCAGGAATTGCTAGAGACATAAAGTTCCTGGATGTAATAAATGATTGCTTCATGGAGCAATTGGTTCAGGAACCAACAAGAGAGGGAGCTATTTTAGATTTAATTCTTAGTGGAACGCAGGATTTGGTGAGAGAGGTAATGGTGGTGGTGCCACTTGGCAATAGTGATCATAACATGATCAAATTTAAACTAATAACTGGAAGGGGGACAATAAGTAAACGTGCAGCTCTAACACTAAACTTTCAAAAGGGAAACTTTGATAAAATGAGGAAAATAGTTAGAAAAAACTGAAAGGTGCAGCTGCAAAGGTTAAAAGTGTTCAACAGGCTTGGACATTGTTTAAAAATACAATCCTAGAGGTGCAGTCCAAATGTATTCCACACATTAAGAAAGGTGGAAGGAAGGCAATACGATTACCGTCATGGTTAAAAGGTGAGGTGAAAGAGGCTATTTTAGCCAAAAAAAATCCTTCAAAAATTGGAAGAAGGATCCATCTGAAGAAAATAGGATAAAACATAAGCATTGTCAAGTTAAGTATAAAACATTGATAAGACAGGCGAAGAGAGAATTTGAAATGAAGTTGGCCATAGAGGCAAAAACTCATAATAAAACCTTTTTTAAATATATCCAAAGCAAGAAACCTGTGAGGGAGTCGGTTGGACCATTAGATGACCAAGGGGTTAAAGGGGCTCTTAGGGAAGATAAGGCCATTGCAGAAAGACTAAATGAATTCTTTGCTTCCGTATTTACTAATGAGGATGCTGGGGAGATACTAGTTCTGGAGATGGTTTTCAGCGGTGATAGGTCAGACGAACTGAACGAAATCACTGTGAACCTGGAAGATGTAGTAGGCCAGATTGACAAACTAAAGAGTAGCAAATCACCTGGATCGGATGGTATGCATCCTAGGGTACTGAAGAAACTAAAAAATGAAATTTCTGATCTATTAGTTAAAATTTGTAACCTATCATTAAAATCATCCATTGAACCTGAAGAATGGAGGGTGGCCAATGTAACTCCAATATTTAAAAAAGACTCCAGGGGCGATCCAGGTAACTATAGACCAGTGAGCCTGACTTCAGTGCCGGGAAAAATAGTGGAAACTATTCTCAAGATCAAAATCGTAAAGCATATAGAAAGACATGATTTAATGGAACACAGTCAACATGGAAGTCTTGCCTAACAAATCTGCTTCATTTTTTTGAAGGCGTTAATAAACATGTGGATAAAGGTGAATCGGTAGATGTAGTGTATTTGGATTTTCAGAAGGCGTTTGACAAAGTCCCTCATGAGAGGCTTCTACGAAAACTAAAAAGTCATGGGATAGGAGGCAATGTCCTTCCATGGATTACAAACTGGTTAAAAGACAGGAAACAGAGAGTAGGATTAAATGGTCAATTTTCTCAGTGGAAAAGGGTAAACAGCTGAGTGCCTCAGGGATCTGTACTTGGACCGGTGCTTTTCAATCTACTAGATAAGGGAGCCCTGACCGACGTGCCGCAAATGCGCAGTAGAGAGCAACTCTACCGCGCATGTGCGGGCAGCACGTCGGCCAGAGCGGAGTGTGCCCGAAAAAAAAATGGCGCCTGCTCCTTAGGAGTAGGAGCGGCGGCGGCAGCAGCAACGAGCAGGAGCGGCGGCGATGACGACGACGACAACGACAACAAGCAGGAGCGGGAGGAGCAGCGGCGGCGACGCGAGGGAGGAAGGAGCAGTAGCGGCGGCGGCGCGCACGCGAGGGAGGGACACCCCCCTGTCTGCCGGGTGTGGATGAGCTGAAAGGGGAGGGGATTGAGAGAGGGGGAGTGAGTGAGGGGAGGAAGGAGAGAGTGAGCTGAGAGGAGGAAGGAGAGAGGGGGGGAGGGGGGTGAGAGTGAGGTGGGGGGAGGAGAGGGGGGGAGGTGAGAGTGAGGTGGGGGAGGTGAGAGTGAGTGAGATGGAGGGAGGGAGGAGAGAGTGGGGGGAGGGAGGAGAGAGAGGGGGGAGGGAGGGAGGAGAGAGGGAGGTGGAGGGAGGGAGGAGAGAGTGAGGGGTGGGGGGAGGGAGACTAGAGGGGGGAGGAAGAGGGAAGGAAATGGACCGAAAATTTTTTTTTAAATGTAGCCCGTTGTTACGGGCTTAACGGCTAGTATATATATAAATGATCTGGAAAGGAATACGATGATTGAGGTTATCAAATTTGTGGATGATACAAAATTATTCAGAGTAGTTAAATCACAAGCAGACTGTGATACATTACAGGAGGACCTTGCAAGACTGGAAGATTGGGCATCCAAATGGCAGATGAAATTTAATGTGCACAAGTGCAAGGTGTTGCACATAGGGAAAAATAATCCTTGCTGTAGTTACAAGATGTTAGGTTCCATATTAGGAGCTACCACCCAGGAAAAAGATCTAGGCATCATAGTGGATACTGGATAATACTTTAAAATCGTCGGCTCAGTGTGCTGCAGCGGTCAAAAAAGCAAACAGAATGTTAGGAATTATTAGGAAGGGAATGGTTAATAGAACGGAAAATGTCCTAATGCCTCTATATCGCTCCATGGTGAGACCACACTTTGAACTTTTACTATTAAAAGATTAATTGCCAAAACAATAGTCTTTTACTTCTAGCTTTATGGCAACCACCTAATCTAAGAAAAACTGGTCAGAAACAAAGTCACAACAGGAATCCAGTAAGAATCCAATGTAACAAGGGGGTTTACACACAAAGGGGCTGATGCAATATTGACTCACGAAAAACGGACGCTCAGTCATGAGCTTCTGCCTTCCTAATGGCAGGGGGGTTGAAGAAAAGAGGATTTATATTACGATAACCAACAAGGACTAAATTGCACAGGCTGGGTAAACAAATAAGTGTGGGAGTAGCTTGCTTATTTCGGCAGTTACTACCCCTAACCAATTAGGCTTGATACTTCACTTTTATGCAGCTCCAGTACTGCTCTCTACATCAGTGGCAGGGGTGGAAGGAAATTAGAACCAAAAAGTTACCAATAAGGGCCCTGACCTCAGCGGTCAGAGTAACAGATAAGTATGAGAAAAATAAATGTGAAAGCTTGCTGGGCAGACTGGATGGGCCGTTTGGTCTTCTTCTACCATCATTTCTATGTTTCTATGTTTCTATATGTTTCTAACGCGCGTCCACCCACCTCTCCCAGGTGTGTGATGCAATAGGGTAATGAGCTGCTGAGTAAAAAAGGCGGCACTAGGGGAAATTGTGCATCCTTAGCACCTCCTCTGCATCGGGTGCCCAGGAGACATGGCTGTCAGTGCAGATTAGGAAAATGGACGCTAAATACAAGCATCTGTTTTCTCCGGCTGCCGGCAGAAAAAACATGCATAATATACATGGCCTGGACTATAGTATATTATACATGTATACTGGGTGACCAAATTGTATTTTTTTATTTCAAGATTTTATTTTTTGTGCAATGCTGTTTTCAATGCTTCCTCCTGTTTTGCAGTGCGGCAATACTAATAGAAGGAGCCACAGAAAACAGGATTTCTGTTTTTTTGGTAGAGTCTTTGACTGCAGCATGCCTTAACGCCAGCTCCTCCTGGGCTGGCGTTAAATTTGCCAGGTTGCAATGGCCGCATGGGAAATTATTAAATTGGGTGGTAATAGCTAATAGCGCTCATTTATATGGAATTTACATGTTATGAGCGCAGTTACCTATGTCCTGGTTTGTACATGCATTTTGTACGCGCTGATCCCAGTATTGCATCGGGCATAAGTGTAGCACATCCAAAATGCGCATGCAACCGTGAGTTTAGTGGCACGCTGACCTGAGCGTCCGATATTTCATCAGCCAAAAAAAAAATGTGCACATAGCCCGGAGTAAAATATTTGCACTGAGTAGTGCTCTCATATTATTCAAGGCACTAGCGTAGCTATTACTCCCCAGCGCAGAGAACTGTGTAGGCTTCACTCGTGTTTCTTAATGCTGGAAATGTCCATGGGACTGATCTGGTGTTTGTGGTATCGGGGACCTGTATTTGACATTTATGTGCATAAAACATGATGTGGACTGTGTGTGCACACCTTTTATGAGCCAATCTATGCTCCTAACTCATGTTTTGTGTGCACAGCATGACTGTTATATGCAAAAATATTTTCTGCAACAACAATGCACATAAACCATGTTTTGTGCACACTACCGTAAGTATGTTTTTGTGCTTACATTTTTGTATTAGTATAGATTTTTAAACTCCCGATACATTAGCTTACTATAAGCATCAGGAATTAACTCTCGTTTTCACATGAATAAAGAAAATGTGCACACATTTTTGCGCACGTATTATTTCATTGGGCCTTATGCCAGCCTTAGGACACGACAATTACTCACATGAAGAAGTCAGGTCATATAAAAGAATCATATTCATGCTTCTCTACTAATATGGTGTATATCATTCAGTACAAAAAACGAGAAGGATGCTATGGCTGGTGAAACCAGTCAGAAACCAAAGACAAGAATAAACTTTCAAAGATACAGCCAGCAGAAACTGACATTCTAGACAGCCTCAGTTCCATTTCTATCCAATATTACCAGTGCATGCAAAAATCAGTGTATCTATCAAGACCTATTTGATGCTTTCAGTATGTAACCTGTTTCAAATTGTATTCTGGAATACAGAACAGCACAGTCAATCATTTTGAAAAAAAAAGTTATCCCTACATATTTCAATTCATTTTCAGAAAGTCAAGGCATGACGAACTTCCAGTATGCACAGTCAGTATTCATCAACTTAGACTAACATAGTAACATCGTAATGATGGCAGAAAAGGACCAAATGGTTCATCCAATCTGCCCAGCAAGCTTCTTCTGGTAGTTATCTGCCGTGCCATGTAGGTTACCCCCATGTTTCTCTTAAGGGTAGCAACTGCTGCTCTGTGCAGTTATCCCTAAGTCTTATGATAACCCATAAAACATTTAATGCTCGCAACACTTTTACTGAGTGATAAGTGCACGCCGAGAAAAAAAAAATTGTTTGTGTTTATGGGAGGGTTTTTTCCCCATGAGTTTTGGTTGGTGGAATGTTTGATTCATTTTATTTGGGTGAAAAAAAATGAATCAAACATTAAGAAAAAAAATGGACAAAAAATGAAAACAGTGCCTCCCACCCTCCTGGAAAAATCCCAGGGTCAGGATCTCCCCAGCCCCATTTACCTGGTCTGGTGGGGATCTGCCATCGGCAAGGCCTAGGCCCAGGTAGCTTGCCACGGCCTTGGCCTCAATGCTGTAGTCGAGGTCTAAGCCCAGTCCGAAGCTTTAGCCTTGCATAGGCCGAGGTCGTGGTAGGTCACACAATATCGGCCTCAGTCTACCCAAGGCCAAGCCCAATCCTGTGGCCTGGAGGCCAGGTTCCAGTGACAGAACCTCAACCCAGAACCAGGTACGACACAGGGGCCTGGCCTTCGACCCAGACCAAGACTCAACGCTGGGGCTTGACCTGAAGGCCTCAGAACTCTGACATAGCATTTCTGTCTTCTTTCTTCGTAAACTGACGCTATGCACTGGGGTCGCACCAGATTTAATTAACTCCGTCTCATTCACCCAAGCAGACGGTACCATTTTGATATACTGCAATGTCAGAGAATGCCAAACGTAAAAATGGTGCCGTCTGCTGGTGTGAATGCATTGGGGTTAATTACCTCCGGTGCATTCATCCCAGGGCACGACAACAGTTTACAAAGAAAGAATTCAGAAGAGGAGCGCTTCATCAGAGCTCCAAGGCCTGCGCTCCAGGCCTTGGAGCTCTGATGACCTAAGACCGAGGCCCAGGCATAGGATTCAGCCTCCAAGACAGGCCCGATGCCTGGCCTAGACTGGGACCCGGCCTCTGGATTGAGGCCCTGGCATTGGTAGCTGGCTTCCAGGCTGAGCCATAGCATTGGCTTCCAGGCCGAGCCATAGCATTGGCTTCCAGGCCGAGCCATAGCATTGGCTTCCAGGCCGAGCCATAGCATTGGCTTCCAGGCTGAGCCATAGCATTGGCTTCCAGGCCGAGTCATAGCATTGGCTTCCAGGCTGAGCCATAGCATTGGCTTCCAGGCCGAGCCATAGCATTGGGCCTGGGCCAAGGCCCGGGTGTCAGGACCTGGCCTGGCCATCGGATACTTGATGTATCAGGTAAGTGATTGTTCCTGGAGAGGGGGCTCGGGTCTGAGCCAAGGCCCTGGCATTGCACTCAGGGCTAATCTGTGATGCCTGATTTGGGGCTCAGCCTATGCCCTAGTTGAGGCCTTGGCTTCAGGCCTAGGCGAGGCACTGGCATCGCACATGGGTGTCGGCTGCAGCTCCTGTTTTGGGTCTCAGCTTATGCCCTAGATAAGGCATAGGCCTGAAGCATTTCTTTTAAATGTATGCAACGAATAAGGTTTGTTTCGGGGCTCCCTAAATGAAATAAAGTTGTTGCTTTTTTGAAATTCATTTGAAACAAAAGCATTTCCCTGGGTGTTGAGCCTTCTTGAAAATTCAGACAGTGCTGCTTGATATGCATTACTTATGGTCTTGGCCATAGACGTAGTCCTGTGCTTTTCTCCTTATATATGCCTATCAGTACCCCAGACCATAAAAGTTAGGCCCTGTGTTATTTGTCTTCTGAATCCAATTCCTCTTCCCCCCCAACCGCTATCAAAGTATAGAACGATTTTGCGGTTCTGTCAAAAGCATCAAGGCTTGTTGTTTAAGGGTAGTAATCCCATGCCTTCTGTTAAGGGAAGTAAGTGCTGCTCCGTGCAGGCTACCCTCATGCTTATCAGTTCTTTGGATTGTAAACGTCTGGGCTCTCATTAGTTGTAGTCTAAATCCAATTCTCCTTCCCCCCCTGCTGTTGAAGCAGAGAGCGATGTTGCAGTTACATCAAAAGCATCAAGGCTTGTTGGTTATGTGTAGTCACCGCCACACCAGCAAGTTACCCCCATATGCCCTTTTCTTTATTTCCATCCTCTAGCGATCCACAGTATTTATCCCATGCCCCTTAGAATTATTTGACTGGTTTTGTCTTTAGAACCTTCTCCGGAAGAGCATTCCAGGCATCCACCACCCTTTCCATGAAAAAATATTTCCTGATGTTGCTTTTGAGTCATAGTTCTACTGATTTCTTTCCAACAGAAAAGGTTTGTTGATTGTGCACCAATTAAACTTTTCAGGTACCTGAAGGTCTGTATCATATCTCCCCTGCACCTCCTCTCCTCCAGGGTGTACATATTCAGATCCTTCTATCTCTCCTCATAAGTCTTCTGATACTGACCCCCCCACCATTTTGGTTGCTCTTCTCTGGACCACCTCCATCCCATCTCTGTTCTTTTTGAGATATGGGCTCCAGAACTGAAATCCAGGTGAGGCCTCACCAAGGACCTGTACAGGGGCATTATCACCTCCTTTTTCTCACTGGTTATTCCTCTCTCTATGCAGCCCAGCATTCTGGCTTTAGCTGTCACCTTGTCACATTGCTTTGCCATCTTTAGATCATCAGACACTATCACCCCAAGATCCCTCCCTTGGTCATTGCACATCAGTCTTTCACCCCCCATCGCATGCAGCTCTTTTAACTTACTACACCCCAGATGCAGGACTCTGCACTTCTTGGCATTGAATCCCAGCTGCCAAATCTTTCACCACTCTTCAAGCTTTCTTAAATCACTTTTTATTCTCTCTACTCCAGGCGTGTCCACTCTGTTGCAGATCTTAGTATCATCCATAAATAGACAAACTTTACTTTCTATCCCTTCTGCAGTATCGCTCACAAAGATATTAAACCACCTGAAGCACAAGGAAAAATAAGTAGAATAATTATATAGCTCAGAATTTAGAAACTATTATGAAGTCATCATTGAGTACCATATTAAGAAACCACCATGTTGTCGTGTAAACAATTGGTTATCAAGGATATTCCAACATTTCAATCATCCCAATTAAAAATCATCTTACACAATGGGCAGATATACTACATAATTTCAGTTCTCCAGATATGTATTAAAGTAGTTTCCCTTGCATTTCTTATGAGGACATTTCCAAAGTTATCTCCTTCTGCACCCTTTTCCCCCAACCATCATCACCAAATCGCCTGTGACTTTTGAAAAGAACAAAAGTGCAGGCAAGGGGATTAGCTTTATGCAAAATTTGGTTCACCAAAATCCAATCATTTAAAAAATATAAGCGGAAGGAAATATTGTGTTGCTAATACAAACAGTTAATAACTAAGGACTGACCAAAATGTCCTTCTGCCTTATATCAAGTTTTGTTAGAATTTATTTATTGCTATACTGACTTTTGATCTCAATTGAGATATCACACTGGTTTACATTCAGGTACTGTAGGTATTTCTCTATCCCCAGAGGGCTTACAATCTAAGTTTTGTACCCGAGGCAATGTAGGGTAAAGTGACTTGCCCAAGGTCACAAGGAGCAACAGCAGGACTTGAACCCTGGTCTCCTGGTGCATAGTCCACTGCTCTAACCACTAGGCTATTCCTCCTCCATCTCTAGTGCTTGAGGCACAGAGTTGAATTTGGACCCATTCATTTCTTAATGGAAAATTGTCAATTTTGCCTCTCCTCTCCCTCCCAAATTCTCTTTTGAGCTTTGAAAGGTAAAACAGATGTACCCTCAAGGATATGCCTCCCTCCATGCAAAGTCTGGTTCAGCTAGGTCCCCATATTTAGAAATGGAAAGTGTGACACACACTGCTCCTGGGTAAATATGATGCAAACTGTGACACATTCAACATAATATATGAGATTCAATGCCCATATTCCCTCTTATCTGTTGGACATACAAAACGTTTGATATGGATTCGGTAGAGGGAACATAAAAGTTGTATAAATACTCGCAGAGAGAAGGTACCTATGGTCAGATATTGTCAACAAGCTAATCATAGTTTTAGTGATCTTTGTTGGATGATTATTGAACATAGATATCCGATCGTGGTAGTGATCTTAACTTTTTAAATTATTGGGAGCAATTCTGTTTTTTCACACTGCATTCAGTATCACCTGCAGGTATCCAGGAGAAAATAGACTGGGCCAATGTGATGTGACAACTCCAGTTTCACTTTTAGACCTGAATGAGTTTTAATGTTGGCTTTGATTGTTTCCTTTTAGTGATGTCATCAAGCTGAGCCATGATTTATGAGGTTGTGTCTGGATCATTTCAAGCCGTTAGGTTGAAAAAAATACCATTAACGAATGCCATTGGTTTCTTCCGGCAGCACCCATGGTGCAATTTGAATAATGAAACACTGGCGCCTGTGTCAGGAGATACATCAAAGAACGTTTGACTGCTCAGAGATCAACTATCGTCTTGAGATAAATATGTTTTTATAAAATATTGAGAATCACACTAGAACACTGTTTCACTTCTACGTTATTATTGTATGGACTTACACATGGGTTATGGGAGTCTGATGATTATAATGAAGAAGCCACATCAAATGGTTATTGTGTGTTTAGGCCTTTGGATGTGACGTCTCCTAATCCACTTTAATTTGGGCGTATTATTATTTTGAGTAGTTATTTGCATCTAGTTTGAGTTTGTGATTTTTCAGTTTGGTTGTTTTTGAAATGTAAACCAAACACTTGTCATTTTCTCTTTGTTAAATCTAGTGTAAAACTAGACATTTCAGAGCCAAGAGTTAGTCAAAGATGTCATTCCTTAGTGAAAAGGTCTGCCCTCAAGGCTCAGAGAGAGAGAATCTGGAAAGTGTACATGGATTGTGCAGGCAGATTCATAATGGAGAGAGACCTTTCTTAAAGAGTACAAGGCCTGTACTTTTCTGAAGGGGACCTATTTTGTGGTGTGATCCTTTTTTTTTGTTTATAGTTAGATGATTTAGAAAAGGGAGCGTTAAATGTAAGACATTGATAAGTTAAATGTAAGACATTGATAAGACAGGCTAAGAGAGAATTTGAAAAGAAGTTGGCCATAGAGGCAAAAACTCACAGTAAAAACATTTTTAAATGTATCCGAAGCAGAAAGCCTATGAGGGAGTCAGTTGGACCATTAGATGATCGAGGGGTTAAAGGGGCACTTAGAGAAAATAAAGCCATCGCGGAAAGATTAAATGATTTCTTTGCTTCGGTGTTTAGTGAAGAGGATGTTGGGGAGAAACCTGTTCCAGAGAAGGTTTTCATGGGTAATGATTCAGATGGACTGAACCAAATCACAGTGAAACTAGAAGATGTGTTAGGCCTGATTGATAAACTGAAGAGTAGTAAATCATCTAGACTAGATGGTATACACCCCAGAGTTCTGAAGGAACTAAAAAATGAAATTTCAGACCTATTAGTAAAAATTTGTAACCTATCATTAAAATTATCCATTGTACCTGAAGACTGGAGGATAGCAAATGTAACCCCAATATTTAAAAAGGGCTCCAGGGGCGATCCGGGAAACTACAGACCGGTTAGCCTGACTTCAGTGCCAAGAAATATAGTGGAAAGTGTTCTAAGCATCAAAATCATATAGAACATATAGAAAAACATGGTTTAATGGAACAAAGTCAGCATGGCTTTACCCAAGGCAAGTCTTGCCTCACAAATCTGCTTCACTTTTTTGAAGGAGTTAATAAACATGTGGATAAAGGTGAACCGGTAGATGTAATGTACTTGGATTTTCAGAAGGTGTTTGATAAAGTTCCTCATGAGAGGCTTCTAGGAAAAGTAAAAAGTCATGGTATAGGTGGCGATATCCTTTTGTGGATTACAAACTGGCTAAAAGACAGGAAACAGAGTAGGATTAAATGGGCAATTTTCCCAGTGGAAGGTAGTGGGCAGTGGAGTGCCTCAGAGATCTGTATTGGGACCCTTACTTTTCAATATATTTATAAATGATCTAGAAAAAAGTATGACAAGTGAGGTAATCAAATTTGCAGATGATACAAAATTGTTCAGAGTAGTTAAATCACAAGCAGATTGTGATAAATTGCAGGAAGACCTTGTGAGACTGGAAAATTGGGCATCGAAATGGCAGATGAAATTTAATGTGGATAAGTGAAGGTGATGCATATAGGGAAAATAACCCATGCTATAATTACACAATGTTAGGTTCCATATTAGGTGCTACCACCCAAGAAAGAGATCTAGGCATCATAGTGGATAACACATTGAAATCGTCGGTTCAGTGTGCTGTGGCAATCAAAAAAGCAAACAAAATGTTGGGAATTATTAGGAAGGGAATGGTGAATAAAACGGAATACTGTGTACAATTCTGGTCGCCACATCTCAAAAAAGATATAATTGCGATGGAGAAGTACAGAGAAGGGTGACCAAAATGATAAGGGGAATGGAACAGCTCCCCTATGAGGAAAGACTAAAGAGGTTAGGACTTTTCAGCTTGGAGAAGAGACGGTTGAGTGAGGATATGATAGAGGTGTTTAAAATCATGAGAGGTCTAGAACGGGTAGATGTGAATTGGTTATTTAGTCTTTCAGATAATAGAAAGACTAGGGGGCACTCCATGAAGTTAGCATGTGGCATATTTAAAACTAATCGGAGAAAGTTCTTCACTCAATGCACAATTAAACTCTGGAATTTGTTGCCAGAGGATGTGGTTAGTTCAGTTAGTATAGCTGTGTTAAAAAAGGATTGGATAAATTCTTGGAGGATAAGTCCATTACCTGCTATTAATTAAGTTGACTTAGAAAATAGCCACTGTTATTACTAGCAACGGTAACATGAAATAGACTTAGTTTTCGGGTACTTGCCAGGTCTCTTATGGCCTGGATTAGCCACTGTTGGAAACAGAATGCTGGGCTTGATGGACCCTTGGTCTGACCCAGTATGGCAAGTTCTTATGTTCTTAGGGATTACGATTTTTGTGATGGTAAATCATAATCCAGAGTATACCTTTTTGATTGAACATTTTATTAAAGTAACCTAATTAGATATGTTTAGTTTTATTTTATTAAAATTAGTAAAGAGTAGTATGCACACATAGAAGCACCAGAGAAGTGAAAGGGTGAATGAAGTGTGAGGAAGGAGAGAAGTGGGTGAATACTTAGGGAGCCATGCAAGAGAGGATGAATGTTGGAGGGAGGGGAGGTGAAAGCTGGGAAGAGTTGACAAGTCATGAAGGGGGGGGGGGGGGTAAAAGCTAGGGGGAGTGAGGAGGGGAGTGAATGCTGGGGAAGTGGGAAGGAGGGAGTGAATAGGTATGGAGTGGGTGTGTCAAGGAGTGGTTGAATACTGGGCAAGGTGGGACTGGATCACATTTTGTGGCCGGGTGCAGCCACATAGACCCAGAGCTATTTAAAGATCTTTTTCCTCATCTGTTAGAAAACTCAGATTCAGAGGTCTGCTGCTGATCATCTTGAAGGCTTTTCGGGATCAGCGCTATCGTTTTTTCCCCTGGTTCAATACTGAACTTAAGCAACAAGGAAGTTAAGGAGACTTGAGCATACTTGGTGAAAACACCCAAATAGGAGTAAATATGTTTTATAAAAAAAAACGGCAAACGTAGGGTAGGACAGGTCCTAGTATTTGCAGATTTTTAAAACATATTTATTCCTTTTTGGAATACTTCTAGCTATAATTCGCTGAAGACTACAATTCCTCTCCAGATAAGTATTTTTACTTGCATACTCAAAATATTCTACAAAAATTTAAAACTGTGTACCTGGAAGCCACTAAAGCCATATGCAGTGATTTGCAATTAGCATGATGGTCATGAAGTCTATTACCTAACAATTATAGCATTCACGCTAATTATCCCAGTATGCTTAAATCTGAAGAGCTATTGTATCTGTTGAACCTTGGTTTCTTTTCCCTCTTTTTTTGGGGCCTTGATTTTTTTTCCTACTGCTGCACTATTCAAGATTTATTTAACTCCATCATGATGTTTACTGCAAACTTTTCAGATGACATACTATCATTTGTACTGTTTTCATCATCATGGGCTGCCCTATTCAAATTTGTTTCCATTTGTTTCTCAGCCATTAAGCGATGGCTTTTCCATAACTAATTAGCATCCGATGATGCTCCCTGGCCATTTACTTTTGATGGCCATCAATTACTGATTAAGTCACTAGCTCAAAATTTAGGGGTTATCCTGATTCATAATTAACTATGCATGATCATATTAAAACCACCAATAAATTTGAGTTTTTTTAAACTACTTTTACTGTGCAGATTGAAAACCCTTCTCGAGGCTACTGCTGTTTCAACGACCCTTCATGCTTCTTCGTATCTTTAGATTACTGTAATTCACTACTTGTCAGCCTACTTACTACCGCTTTTAGGGCCTTAGAAATAGTTCAGAATTCTGCTGCCCGTATTCTGATGGGCAGCAGCAGCATTTGAGATCATGTTACCTCTATTTTATTTTCTTTACATTGGTTTCTGATTCAAATGCGCCTAAATTATAAGCTGACAGTCATAGTTCATACATTGCTTTTCGATGCTGCTTCACTTTCAATCAATGCTACTCTTCATCTCTCTAAAGCGACTAGGGCACTAAGGTATCCTCACCAAGGTATCCTCACCAAGACTGGTCCATCTAGTAGAGACACGCGATTGGGCTTTTCCAGTGGTTGGTCCCATCTTTTTGCAGTTGCAGCTTATTGAAGATCATCAAATCTTTTAAAAACCTTTGAAGGCATTTCTTTTCAGAAAGCCTTCTGAGTTAACAATAGAGTTCTTTGCCACATTTAATATTTTCTGATGCTGACTTTCTTTCTCCTTGGCAGGCTCTGTATTACTCTTTTGTGTGATGTCAGTATTATTTTATGTATCTGTTGTTTTGCATTTTTCATTTTGTTGTTTTGTATTACTTTACATATATTATCTTTTTACTATTTTATATATGTAATTTATTTCTTGTTTTGTATGTTTTGAAGAATGCGGGCTTTTGTAAATTAATAAATAAAGTGTGATGAGTCATGAAGAGGGAGAGAGCTGGGGGGAACATGAGGAAGGCTGAATGCTGGGGGAGTGAGAAAGAAGGTGTGAATGCTGCCAGGGGAGGAGTGGCAAGGCAAGAAGAATGGAGATAGGGCAAAGGTAAGAGAACATGTGCATGTGCTGGTAACTCTCCATCCCCCCATGTCTCTGAGCTAGGAATATCTATTTATTAAATGTATACCCTGCCTTATCAAATCTACAGGTTCACTCAAATGGCATTTCATAAATGCAAATTCAGTAATTAAGAATACAATTCACAACATAATACCAAATTCAGTTGACATATAAAAACAATACATTGTAAATTACACAGAAAATAACTAAATTATAATAATAATCCTATCACCCAACTAGATATAGCTAGAAACATAGATGACAGTAGAAAAGGACCACTTGGTTCACTGAGTTTGCTTGTTTGTTCCTGCTTACTATGCTGTCCCAGGTCTTGCTTGATTTGTGATCTTCTCCCTCCCCTTCCCTTTGTGTCTGTACCACGCATGCTTGCGTTCTGCCACAGTTCTGGCTCCAATTCACATCCACTGAAATTATTTTCCCAATGTCCAATACCCTCTCACACAGAAGTGTTTTTGAGTAAGAAGCATTTCTTACTGTTTGTAAACTATACTTAAGTGCACTCTTATCCTCTATTGTTCTCTCTTGTCTTCTCACTTTTAATGTATTGCAACAGGGTATTGAGGAGAGTTCTGATATTTTATTGGACCAAAACAAAGTTTTTATCTACATGTTTAATGCACTTGATCATTTTATGTCTCACAGGCTACTTTCTTCAGATACCAGGCCCCACAAATTTATGGTTTTTGTTGATCTAGTAAAAGATATCACAGCTCTCAAAGTATTATATTTCTTTCTTGGTTCTAACCGACCCAGACCATTCTAACTCACTAACATATTACAACAAAATCCACTTCAAGACTGATTGTGATGTGTTGTAAAAGTACCTTTTCTATGAAACATCAATTAGAATTAGTAAAAAATAAAAAATATCTTCCACAAAGAAGATAATTACGTCTATGTACAACATTTAAATTGGTCAAATTAAAAGTACCACAGTATCCACTAAGTCCAATTAACAGCTACAATTAAGCATGAAGGAATCACACTTTGCTTGAGAAAGGACCCTACGAAATGAAGACTTTGGCATTAATGTTTGTGTGTGGCTGTTGCGGTCTCCACCGCTTCCCCCTTGCTAGCCGTGTTCAGGGCTCACCTCCGAGGCCGGGAACGCCGCCTCCGCGGCTCTGCTGAGGATTCAGGGCGTCCGCCATTGCTGGGCCGTCTCACTGCCGCCCCGCGCGCACGCGGGGACGCGCGTTATGGACGTACGCTCACCGGAAGCCTGACCCCGCCTGAGCTGGCCAAGCCACGCCCCGAGCCCGATATAACCGGCGTTCCTCAGTCCTCTCATTGCCTTGCAACGAGGGTCACCACAGTGTGTAGTTCTTAGTTGCACTTCCGTTGTTCTGCTTCAGCTACCGACCTCTGCTTGTTCCTGACTCTGCTTCTGCCTGCCGCCAGCCACCGACCTCTGCTCGTTCCTGACTCTGCTTCTGCCTGCCGCCAGCCACCGACCTCTGCTCGTTCCTGACTCTGCTTCTGCCTGCCGCCAGCCACCGACCTCTGCTCGTTCCTGACTCTGCTTCTGCCTGCCGCCAGCCACCGACCTCTGCTCGTTCCTGACTCTGCTTCTGCCTGCCGCCAGCCACCGACCTCTGCTCGTTCCTGACTCTGCTTCTGTCTGCCGATAGCCACCGACCTCTGCTCGTTCCTGACTCTGCTTCTGCCTGCCGCCAGCCACCGACCTCTGCTCGTTCCTGACTCTGCTTCTGCCTGCCGCCAGCCACCGACCTCTGCTCGTTCCTGACTCTGCTTCTGCCTGCCGCCAGCCACCGACCTCTGCTCGTTCCTGACTCTGCTTCTGCCTGCCGCCAGCCACCGACCTCTGCTCGTTCCTGACTCTGCTTCTGCCTGCCGCCAGCCACCGACCTCTGCTCGTTCCTGACTCTGCTTCTGTCTGCCGATAGCCACCGACCTCTGCTCGTTCCTGACTCTGCCGCGGCCTGCTGTCTGCCTCATTCCACGGCTCTTCAGCCGCAGCTGCTGCACCCCTGTCCTCCGGACAGCGCACTACGCAGGCCTGAGCTGGAACTACTGCCAGACTGTCTTGGGTCCTGATACCTTCTACTTCCTGCCAGGCTCTGGCCTACTCGCTGCTGGCTCTCCTACTGCACCCTGCAAGTTCCATTCAGGACATTACTGACTCGCTTGCTCTGTGCTCCCTGGCCTATTGGCTCTTGCTGCTGGACTCTGTGCTACTCCTTGCCCGGGCCTTCCTAGAGAGACTGACACTGTGCATAAGTCCCAAGGGACTGGGACCCTACGGGCTCCTCCTGGGGGGTTCCGGTTCCCGGGTGAAGAGCTTATCAGCACTCCCAAGTCCCAAGGTTCTGGGACCCTACGGGCTCCTCCTGGGGGGTTCCCAGTTCCCGGGTGAAGGTCCTACGTGTGTCTCCTAAGTCCCAAGGCTCCAGGACCCTACGGGCTCCTCCTGGGGGGTTTCTGGTCCCCGGGTGAAGATCTGTGCCTGTGGCTCCGCCTCCCGAGCTACTCTACCCAGGGTGGTTCGGCTCAAGGGTCCACTCTCGAACCGCAGCTTCCCAGACTGCAACAGTGGCAAAGAATAATTATTTTAGGGTGTTATACCCTGGTTTTCTGAAGTACAGCCAGGAGTACATTCATTTGGGTTCTATGAATTAAGTCATTTCTAATTCTAGCACTTATGCCATTTATATTGTCATAAAGACACAATAAGGACAACGTGTTTTTCTTGTTGTTGTTTCTGGGAGTCTAAAAAGGAATTTGTTATAAGAATATTGTCAGTTCTTTGCATGCATTATTGATTAAGATGTTATGAAAATATTACAATATGAAACAAAATTGCTGACAGCTCTGGGTACTACATTTCTTGAAACAGACTTTGATGGCAGATAAAGATCATAAGGCCCGTCTAATCTGCCCATTTACTCTTCTTGCTGCTGTTGTTGTAGAGCTGGGTTTGAAAGGGAAAAAACATGTATATTCTGGTGACATAACCGTTACCTTTTCCAATTCAGATCATCTGTGCTTTTGAGTTATGGGTCAGCTTCATGGCCTAATACAGTGCTCAGTGACTGAGCAAGAAGCTCAGTGGTTGTAGGATGTACGTATTGTCAACTAGAGGCAAGGAGTGGAAATGCCATTCAGTGCTCTCTGCAGCCAACTAGGGCAAGTCATGAGTATTTATTTCTGTAAGGAATTATAAGAGTCTACTGTAGCCTGGAGGATACTGCCTGTTTTCCCCTCCCCTTTTTTCTCTCTCTTTCGGGGGAATACTGGCAAGAAATTTACCACATATTACCTTATACTCGATATGAGAAGCCCATGAATAGACAAGCATTTATCTCAGAATCAGACCTTTATTTTCAGATATTTCAGACTTACTACTCAGAATAACACACACAATTTATGCCTCATATGGAAGAAACTTATACTACTACTACAGTCCTTAACACAGCATGTACTGAAATAGATTAAAGCTTAGCATATTATAGGCAAACTCAAAGTAATACACATCAGAATAACCTTGACTTGCTTAAGAGGTTATTAATAAGCTGAGCTAACTGTCCCCATAAATTTAGAAAATTACCATTAGTCTCATCATGGGAGCCTGATACTTTTGATGCAATTCCATGGAACGCTGAAACTTTTGATGCAAATCCAACATTGCTCTCTGCTTCCACGGTAAAGGTAAAGGGAAATTGGATTGAAACAGCAACCAATGAGGGCTCTGACTTTTACAGTTTGGAAAGCTGGTAAGCATGGGGATAACCTGCACAGTGTGCAGATACTAACATAAGCATGCTGGGCAGACTGGGTGGATCATTTGGTCATTTTCTGCCGTCGTTTCCATGTCTGTGTTGTGGAGCTGTGAGAGAAACAGTAGTTCACGGAGGCTGTCTCTGTCAACGGGGCATGCATCCAAGGATCCATCACCTGCTGGGCTAAGAAGACTTGTCTGATCCCTGGAAGGGAAAAAGACAGGTTTGATTCAGGTTGCAGTGGCCTCCAGTATGCTCAAGCTTATCTGCTGTGCTGTAGGGAGGGACAGAAAGCAATGGCTCAGGTGTCATCTTCTTGTGTTGTTAATGGATCATTGTCACTGCTGCCCTTCTGAGCTCCTCACCCATGCTGTTTTTAAAGGTTAGGTTATACTTATGCAAGAGCTCATATATAGTCAAACAGGAGCATGACATAGGTCTCTTCTTTACCTTGAACTGCTGGACTCTCCTCCCAGCTGAGACCCCCTTCTTTGAGGGGTCATCCATCCTGCACATGACAGCTCCTGACCAGGTCCCATGACAGAGTTAAGCACTGCTGCTGTCTTGGCTGATAAGGTTTCCTTCCTGGATTGGATGATCCCGATTCTAGGCAGAACTAAGTTCTGATGAAAGTTTTAGATCTGCTCTTACACACCTATACTATCTTAGGTCAGTTTTGTTTATGAAGAGGATCTGTTATTTATTCAGAAGAGCCTTGTTAAACAGCTATGCTGGCAGACCATAGAACTCAGTCACATATTGTTATCCTGGCCAAAGTTCATCATCTCTGTATCTTTGCTGAATACAGGTCAAGTGTCCATTTTGTGAGGTCAGAATTCATATTTTGCTGCATACAGTAGTGAAACTTCAGATATCCTCCTGCATTTCCAACTGTCTTCTTTTAGGAGGGAGATGCTTAAAATATTACAAAACCTTTTGTCCCCAGTTTCTCTCTGCTGACAATGTCCTGGTTCTGATACATTTCAGTGGCAGACCAAAACATCTTCTCTCTTACTTAATCTCCCTCCTTTTTATAAATTTAAAATTTTTAATTTTAAATAGTTGGTGGAAAAGCGGCAAAGAAAGGAAAATAAATAAATGCATATTTTGAAGAACAAACTCATAAGATAAGCATATGTTCAAAAGGCAATTCTGTAACAGTCTGCATAAATTAGATGGCAAATCTGGGCATAAGTTACACCAATATTCAAAGGAAAAGTACATGTGTAGGTACTGTTATGCTCAGGCTTGTGAACCCTTGGCCGACGGGAGGATGGTATACCTTTCGGAGGATCAGTAGGTTCTCTCGTCGGGTGGTGAGGCAGAGCAGAAGACGGGACCAGCTGACCCTTGGCACTGGGAACTGAGGTGACTGCGGAGGTGGATGAAGAGACGAGAAGAGGAGCTGTGTCTTCACCCCTGGAAGTCTGTGGTCCCCCTGGGAGGAGCCTATAGAGACCCAGACCGCTGGGACTTAGGTGGACCTTTGAGAGGTCAGGTGTCGGTGCAAGGGCTGACTGGAACTTCGCCCTGGAAGCCCACGGTCCCCCCAGGAGGAGCCCGTAGGGACCCGGGCCGCTGGGACTTAGGCGGGCCCTTGGAGATGGTAGTCCAGAAGGAGTCCTGGGTCGAGTGCCAGAGGGTCGTCACTCACCAGTCCAAGGTCACACTCCGAAGGATCACCACTTGCCAGTCCGAGGTCACACACCAAAGGATCACCACTTGCCAGTCCGAGGTCACACACCAGAGAATCACCGCTTTCCAATCCGAAGTCGAGCACCAGAGAATCACCATAAGCCAATCCGAAGTCAGGAACCGGGAACACCAAGACGAAACAGGAACAGGATCCAAAGCTCGAGGGACTCACCGAAGCAAGCAGACTAGACAGCGCTGGAGGACGTTGCCAAGTCACTGGATGAGCAGAGGAAGTCTCCTTTTATACTTCCCCTGCTTAGGCTGCTAAGGAACAGGTGAAGCTTGTTAAAGGGATCAGGTCCCTTTAAATCAGTGGAGGAGGCGCGGCCTCGCGCCTAAGGATGGCGGCGGCCATCTTGGATTTTCCCCAGCGGAGGGGAGACACCGCTGGACGCCGCGAGGGGGGAGCAGGATGGCTCTACCTGCAGCGAGCAGCATCGGAGGCTGCGTGGTTCCGGCCCTCGGGCAGGCGTAACTTTTGGAATAAAAGTAGGGGGGAATTAGTTAGGGCCGAGAGGTGGGTTAGGGAGGGGAAGGGAGGGGAGGCGGAAGGAAAATTCCCTCCGAGGCCGTTCCGATTTTGGAGCGGCCTCAGAGAGAACGGAGGCAGGCTGCACAACAAAAGTTCACGTGGGCATACTTTTTAAGAATCTGCCCCTTAGTTTGGAAACAGGATGCTAGGCTTGATGGATCCTTGGTCTGACCCAGTATGGCATGTTCTTATGTTCTTATGTTCATGCTTGAACTTCACGTACATGTGTAAGCTTACCTGCAGACATCCCTTTACAAATTGCCCTTTTAAGTTTCTGACATTTCTGCAGGGATGTATCCAGATGTGCAGGTCAGTAAGAAGAAAGAGGACAGGAACAGAAAGGGGTAGTGCTGAGGCTATAGGCGACATACCTCTCCTTTTCATAGCACATTGGAAAATAGTTAGGAGTTGATTGTCGAATTCAAGGCCAGTTAGGAAGCTGTGACAAATAGCTATTCGGGATGGTCAGGCGAATATCTTACATGCTGTCCTGAGCATGAAAAGCGGCTCACTGGGAGCTGTCATAGCAGTTAATAATCCTATGCATAACGAAGGATTCAGGATTGATCCCTTTCTGCTATGCGGCATGCATTATCTCCATACAGGGACGATAACATTAAAACGAGCGCCTGGGCGCCCGTATGCTGGAATTTTAAATCATCCGTGCATTTGCGTGCATAGAGGTGAATTGTAAAAGCCGGGCGTGCGCATCAGTTAAGAGATGTGTGAGAAAGTCGGGCTCGCACACGACCACCAAATTTTAATAGCCGGTCGGATATGCGTGTATCTCCTGCAGCAGGCACATCTTGCTCCGATTCAAAAAGAGGCATGTCTGGGAGGGGAATGGCATTCTGGGGGGGGGTGGCCGAGAGTTACGCAAGCAAATAATTGCGGTGGGCGCATGCCCCAGTCTAGTGTCACATAAGTTTACTTCTGCTATGAAGGAGGTGTAAGTTTAAAAAAAAAGAAAACTAGCCATATCTGAGGGGTTTTAAGAGTCTGGGCTAACTGTGGGGAGTGAAGGGTATTGAACTAGGGGGGTTTGGAGGACGTAGCTCTTAACTAGGTGAATTAGTGGAAGAGCCGGTGAAACTGGCAATGGCGTGCCCGTTTTAAAACCCCCTAACTTGCACGGAAGAAACAGGATTTGCGTGCCCATGTGCACGTCCACTTAAAATTTGTGTGCAGTCGGGCTATTTTGTAACATACGTGCGTATATGCGCACAAGTTCTAAAATGGCCACGTCCATTAGGTGCGCGCCGATGCACACGCGCCAGTGTGCGCCTGCCCAGCGGTTTGAAAGCTACCGTCCCATGATTTAAAACACGCCTACCGTGCCTATGTGTGCCCCTAATTTTAAGCCATTACTCGAGCAAAAGTACTTTGTGTATCTTCCTGAGGACTTTGTCGGCTTTAACCTGCAAGTAAGCGGATTTTAAAACATGCTCAGTTTTTCCCATTAGTCCACCAGTTTGCCCAGTCTATCTTGAGGTCATCCGGGCCCCTTTGGTTCTTCAGCCTGCCCCCCCCCCCCCCCCCCCCCCCCGGTTGAGCCATACCCTCACCCAGTCGATTTAGGCCTAAACAGAGATTTATGAAGGCTTACACTTCATCAGAAATAAACCTGTGGTTAACAGCTGGCTTAAAAATACGGATTTATACGCATAACGGTTTGCCCCGCCCGGAACATGCCCTGCCCCTAACTCTGCTCCTTTTCCACGCCCTTTTTTTTTTCTGCTTGAGCACATGCATACAGGCGCATAATTACCGGGCCTTTTAGCACGAGCAACGCTTTTAAAAATTCGCCCCACGTGGACTCAATTTTCAAAGAGATTCTCCTCAGATAAACAGGCGTTTACCCGTGGAGAAGGGCCTTTTAAAATGTACCCTTCCCACTCCTTGGAGAAAATGGGCGGTGCTGGGGTGTGGGGCAGAGTGGGATAGGAGACCGGTCCTGTAAGGTATGCGCACTATACAAACTCTGCGGGGACTCTTGTGCCAGCGTTGGCCCCACTCGGGAGTTTCCCGTTGACAATTGGTTTGCAGGTCCCATGGATTCTTTGCCCGTAGACACTGCCGGCTTGCTGAAAATTTCCCTCTAAATTATGCATGAGGCTCATTCTTTTTTTTTTGTTTTTATTGGACGTGAAAGGCCATTGCTCTGATGTCAGAGAGAGAGAGAGAGAGGAAATGCATGAAGCAGGCTCAAGGAGGGTCATCGTCACAAACAAAGACCAAGGAGCCTGAAAACTCTTGCTCATACTTCTGTCACAACTTGCTCGTTTAAATAACATAATAACATAGTAAATGACAGCAGAAAAAGAGCAAGCGGCCAATCTAGTCTGGCCAGTTACCTGGTTCACACTGCAAAGATACATCCCGGCTGCCGGCCACAGTGTGCCCACTCCTAATAGGATCTCTTTTCTCCATGCTGGCAGGATCTTCTATGGGATTGGCTCCAGGGATCCCTCCGATCTTTGGTGCAAGACAGGTTCTTCTCTTCTTTTCTCTCCTTTGCGGTTACATCAGATGGGTAGGCTCTCTTTTCTCCTCACTTTGATGGGGAGAGATGTCTCATAAGAATATAAGACTTCCCAATATTGGCCAACCCAGGTGACAAGTACCCGGCAGGATCCCAAACAATAAATAGATCCCATTCTGCTATCACGTCATGGTAAACATTGGCTATTTCCTAAGGGAATAACTTTAAAGCATGCACGGGCTGTTGCGGTTCTGGCCGCGAGCACCGCGGCCAGGCCCTTACCACCGGGTTCTCGCACCCGCTCCCGCTTCCAGAGGCCTGGTTTGCGGCCTGGTTGGCGGCGTCCCCGCTGGGGCTGTGCTGCTGCAAGCCCTCCCATGGACGCCCGGCCCCTAGGCGCGCGCGCGCCACTTGGGCGCTTTTCTAGGCTGTTTCCCGCCGGTGGTGACTCCGCCCAACTTCTGACGTCAGACGCCGCGGCCTTGATAAGCCGGCCGCGGCCATCCAGTCCTTGCCTTGCAATGGGTTAGCTTCCCGGTTTCCTGTTGCGCTGTGCCCCGGAGTGACTCACTTGGCTTCGTCGCTCCGTTCCTGCTACAGTACCAGCCTGGTTCCTGCTTGCTTGCTACAGTCCCAGCCTGCCTGCTACTGTTCCTGCCTGGTTCCAGTACCCGAGCCCTGCTACAGTTCCTGCCTGGTTCCAGTACCCGAGTCTTGCTACAGTTCCTGCCTGGTTCCAGAATCTGAACCCAGTTACAGTATTGCTACTGCCCTAGTCTGGTTCCAGTTACCTGTCCTGATCCACGACCCGCCTAAGTCCCAGCTGCCAGGTCCCTATGGGCTCCTCCCGGGGGGGCTTCGGCTTCCAAGGGTGAAGCCACCTAAGTCCCAGCGGTTGGGCTCCTACGGGCTCCTCCCAGAGGAGCACCAGCTTCCAGGGTGAAGAACATCTACGTCCTGCCTGAACATCTGCCTCCCGGCCTGCCATATACTAGAGACATTGACCACCTTTCCCAGTCTCCAGCAGGTCGGCCCAAGGGTCCACTAAACAGAGACTCCCATAACACAGGCGTGCCCAAATATGCATGTATAGGAGCGCACCTGCTCATGCGCATGTATTTCATATCGTGCTTGCCAATGTCTTAAAGATACTCGGCATGTATTTTCAACACAGCCGAATACGTCTTGACTTATACAGCTAAGTGGCAGCAAAGTTGCCACTTCGACAGAAAAGTCTCAAAAAATGCTACTTATCCGGCTAATTAGCACTGTCAAGACTTATCTGGCTAAGATAGCGAGATAAGTAAAAGAAAAGTGCTACTTAGCCGGCTAAGTATCAGGCCGATACAGTACAGTGCTCCGGTGGAGCGCACTGTTAACCGGCATTTGGACGCGCGTTTTTGATGTGCTAGCTTTACCCCTTATTCAGTAAGGGGTAATAGCGCGTCGAAAATGCGCGTCCAACCCACCCAAGACTAATAGCGCCCACAACATGCAAATGCAAATGCATGTTGATGGCCCTATTAGATATTCCCGCGCGATTCAGTAAGTAAAATGTGCAGCCAAGCCACACATTTTACTTTAAGAAATTAGCGCCTACCCAAAGCCGGCTTCCCTGCTCCAGCGCAGGCCACGTCGCTGCCTTTCCGCAGCGTCCTCCCCACAAGAGAGATGCCACTGACTTCCTTGGGCTGCTTCACCTCTTAGGTGCGCGGGCGCGCACCAACCCGGGATTTAAAGGGGCCGTGGCGGGAAGCCTCGGCCCGGCCCCAAATCCCACGTCATCAACTGGGGACTATATAAGGGTTCAGCAGATCTCCATGCTTTTTCTTGGCAACAGGTCGATTCTCTGAATAGCTAGTTGCTGTTCCTGCTCGTTCCAGATCCTGCTTGTTCCTGATTCTGCTCCAGTGTTCCTGATTGTTCCTGATCTCGCTCCAACATTCCTGCCTGTTCCAGCTCCAACTCCTGTGGTTCCACTCTTGCTTTTGCTCCAACCTCTGCTTGATTCTTCGGTTTTGACTTCTGCCTGGTTCCTGGATTCTTCTGTCTGCTACCCGTCCTGACCCTTGGTGTGTTCTCTGACTTCGCTAGTCTTCTCCTGCCTAGACTCGGACTGCCTACCAGACTTCCTTCACCGGGAGACCTTCACCTAAGTCCTGCTGGCCCCGGCATCCTAGGGCTCAACCTGCGGGGAACGAGGGCTGGTATAGGTGAAGGTCCTGTCAGGTCTCCTGGTTCTGTTCCACCTCCCGGCTACGAGCACCACTGTAGGCTTCTCTTCAGTGGATCCCCCAATTCTCGAGCTGGCTCAAAGGTCCACGTCCACAACAGCTACTATTGCTTATTAATTACTGTAATAGCAGTTTATGGATTTTTTCTCTAGGAATTTATCCAAACCTTTTTTAAACCCAGTAACACTAACTGCTGTAACCACATCCTCTGGAAATGAATTCCAGAGCTTAACTATGCTCTGACTGAAAAAGAGTTTTCTTCGATTTGTTTTAAATGAGCTACTTGCTAACTTCATGGAATGCCCCCTGGTCTTTCTATTATCTGAGAGAGTAAAATACCGATTTACATTAACTTTCTCAAGTCCTTTCATGATTTTGTAGACTTCTATCATATTCCCCGTCAGCCATCTCTTCTCCAAACTGAACAGCTCTAACTTCTTTAGCCTTTCCTCATAGGGCAGCCGTTCTATGCTCTCTCCCCACCCCCTGGCGTCATCACCTTCTTATCACACCCCCACCCTCCATATTATCATCATCCTTCCCCCTTTCCGCCACTCTCTAACATCACTATTCCTTCCCCTCTCTTCCCTCTCCATCCACCTCCACACAACCATAACCCTGTCTTCCCTTCCCTCTCTTTCCCCCCAACTCTGTTATAGTTATGAGGTGTTGGAGTGGATTCTTGGGTACTGCGGTGATGGCCACTCCCACAGGGAGGAGCCCTGTGAGGAACCGTGGTACTAGGCTAGACTCTATACACGCAAACACAGAGAAGTTGTATTTATTGTACAGCTCGATGGTACTGCCCGGGGAGCGGGCAGCAGTGAAGGTAACCCAGTGAAGTAGTCCAGGGGTCCTCAGCAGAGGAGACCAGTCTCACACTCAAATAGGATAGGCAGCGCGGCGTAGCAGGGAGAGGTCCTGGATGTAGACACAGAGCGCTGAAGATGAAGGTGAGACAGACTGAAAGGGTTAGTATTCACTGAAGCAGAAAGCTGTATTGTTGAAGGTCTTGGCAGGCAGAAGTTGTTCAGTGGCAGGCACCAGATTAGGGAGAGCAGGCCCTCGAAGAGCGAGTACCCAGTATCCCAAGATACAGTTTTAGTATTCTTAGCGGAATGAGTAGTGCCGTCCTTAGCATGTGCATTGCCCACTTCTCGAACAGATGGTGCTCTCTGCCTCAAAGTGGGACAATACTCGTTGTCGTGCTCCAACCTCAGAGTGGCAGACTGTCCCTCCCCCCGGTGACTGCGAGGCCTCATGGGCAAGGCCTTTTAAGACCCCAGTGGTCTGTGTACCGGCTTGCCTTGAGGAGACAAGACCCGTGTAACCAAGAACGGGAGAAGGGAATCAGTTTTATAAGGTGATCTCCTCCTCCCCTCCCGCCAGCATAGCAGGAACGTTAAGGACGTGCAAAAATATTGGCAACCGGTCTCTGGGCAAAAAAAAAATAAAATTGCGAAAAATGTTTACTTCTGGAATGTTGTTTTTTTGACACAGAATTCACTGTCAAAACTTTTTAAAACAGGCAAAAAACACTGGTGAAATATTTCCCTTTCTGCTGCATTTTCTTTTACACTTTTTATTTTTAAACTCACCCAGATATTGCCATAACGATCCAAACGGTTAAAAACAGGAGCATGTCATTTCCATGCCAATCTAGATATTAAAGCCTGCCAAAATTGTGACTCCACAGCAGGCCAAGCGTTCACAGAGAGTCTGATACCCCTTTTCTAGATTTCACAATAAAAGTTCCAGACAGTTCTTCAACACGTGGACCTGCGCCGTGCCCAGTAAATGCCCCATGCATTCTCGTATTCCTCTTTTCTATCTCTTAGCAAATAAGTGATTTTTTTCCCCCTAAAAGTGCAGTTTTGTTCACTGTATTACGTCAATACTCTTAAATGAGGGAAACTTGTCCAAAAATAGGCAATAGTTATTCTTGCCGCATGAAAACAATGATTAATAATTATTTTCGTTGTATTAAGGGCCCTCTGTTCATCCTACACTCCCAATAAGCAGAGTTGTGGAGACAATACTAATCATGCATTACTCATAGCTATTATCTCTCCATGTACTGCCTGCCAAAAGCTTTTCCACCTCTTTACAAATCCACCACACATGAATGCAACTCCCTATTATCTCAACATCCCCTCCAGCATAATGGGCTTTAATTTTGAAAAGTAAACTGGACATCTATATGCCCTAGGCAATAGTTTGAACATTAACAGATGGATATTCCTGATGGCATTTGCCATATTTTCTGCCGGTCATCTGTGTCTAACGCCGACCGTAGATCTCGATTCCCATCGCTCCCGTTTGTTTTAATCTCCTTGTTTTCCGTACTCGTGTAACCCCCCTGTGCCAAGTGGTCCATCTTCCCAGCCCTGAGGAGTGGGGTAGACTCGGTCTCTGGGCGAGGGCCGGGGACAAAATAACCCGTAAGGCCAAACTGGTGGAGGTCACTTCCAGCACTGTCCAAAAAAAAAAAAATCCAATGTCCACACCTCACTTGTGCTCCAATAAAATAAACGTTTATTGTAATCCACAAAGACAGAAACAGAAGACTTTTCAAGTTCAAAAACACAGTTCAGAGCTTGGTTTAGTTTAGAGGGTCCAGGCTCCCAGTTCACCACTTTACTCTTCTCTGCTGCTGCGTCATTTGTATTCCTCAGCCTCATTGCTCCCCAACCCCTTCTCCTTCATTGATGCCCTTCAGGGCAGTTTCTCTCACTCGGCTCAATTTATGCCTTACTGCACTTCAGGGCGCTCTTCTTAGTTAACTCTCCAGCGGGACCAGCGAGGGTCCCTGAAGGTGGTTTATCCTCTGTTACAGAAGGCGCCCCCAATACACTCCATTTGTTATCAGTTCCCATCCAGGCCCCCATCTCCCAGTCCTTCGGGCATATTGTCAGTCCCCAGCCCTGTGCCGAAATAACCACCTACAACTCCCCCCAAGGTCCAGGCAGCCTCCCCAGCACAGTTCCTGAGCTTAGGTCCTTTTCCAGTACTCGGTACTCACCGCTCTGTCTCAGTTTACAGTCCAGCCTCTGAATATGGAAGCAGCTCTGGAGACAGTGCAGCCCCCGGTCCGCTGGAGCTTAGTGCTAGTCTCCAGCCCTGCACTGAAATGAGCAGCAACACAAGCTTCCCCTTAGGTCCAGCAAGCCCCCCGCCTCCCAGCACAGCCTCCTGTCTCCAAATTGCAAACTCCTCTGAATAAGTAAAAACTTGTAATCCACACTCTTGCACTTCTGTCCACCCCTGGCTGCTGGAAGCCTCAGGCACTCCTCTGCTCACACCTTGTCCTCCACACCGGTCTCTCTCTTCAGTCTCCTTGGTGGTTTAGTACTGCTCTCTTCTCCTCTACCCCCTCGGCACGGACCCTTCAGAGCTTCCTGTTGTCCTGACTCCTTCCTCAGACCTGCGCACACCCTCCTTTTGTACTACTGCAATTCACACAGACATCGGCTAGTAGTCACACTCGCCACTCACCATACCCTGCGCCCAACTACAAAGCCATCCTTGCACCACACTCCCAAAATGTTAAGAACATAAGAACATAAGAAAATGCCATACTGGGTCAGACCAAGGGTCCATCAAGCCCAGCATCCTGTTTCCAACAGTGGCCTTAGCCATCCTTCCTTAGATAAACTTTTGGACAACCTCTGTTAACCAGAACATTATCATAGCAAAAGATAGGCTAAACTTCCGAACTCCCTATTTAGCACTGAGAAGTACATAGCCTAGTAAAGAAAGCTACAGCGCCATCTAGTGATCCATCAGACTTACACTCGCGTAATAATAAAGACAAGATACCATTTTAGACATTGGTTGAGGTTGGGTAGTTATTTCCTCAATGGTGTTCCTGGAGGGCAATGCACCACTTACATGGTGGTCTCTGTGCACCAGATTTGGAATTTGTAAATAAAGATGCTATGTGCACTGTGATAAATTTTTGTCCCAACTCTACAAATGAGTTAAAAGTCGATTTCTTTCAGATCTACCCTAAAAATCTTAATCCATTTTTTTCTTTTTTACCAACTTTCCGTATGAGGAGAGAAAGTCACTGGTGATAACTTGAGAATTAGCTAAGAGACAGGTTATAGGGGAAGATCTCTCAATATATTTACCCATTTTCCAAACACGTGAAGTATGCGAGTTTCTATAAATTTGACCTACAAATTCTATTTAAACTATTTGTACTCGATGGAGACTGTTAATGAAACTGCCAGGCCAGGCCCAGAAGTCTGACAGGTTTCTAATTCACCCCAGCCTTGCTCTTCTTCGGCTCCCAGCCACCCTCGCAGAATTGCTAACCTGGCAGCAAGATATTACAAATATAAATTTGGCATATCTCACCCTCCACAGTCCCTAGGTAACTGAAAGGTGTCCATACTAATTAGCGGAACCTTTTTATTCCATATAATCGATGATGTTTGGCCTTGCAACATTATAAAAGTGTTATGAGTAGAATTACAAGGGATGTTGCTAAAACAACCATAGTAATTTAGGTAACACTACCATCTTAACCAAAATGACCCTTCCAAGAAGTGGTAATGGCAAGGAGTTACTTCTGGTTATCGTTTTTAATCTTTTTATGTACTGGAGGATAGCTCTTTGTCTGATTTAAATGTGATCTAACAATATGACAATTAGGAAGGCATTCTAGGACTTTGCTTCAGATTTAGTGTGATTAATATAATACCCTGATTATTTACTTTGATTAGCTCAGGAGCAGATCTAGAAACGTCTGATAAAGAACGGATAAAAGAACATCATCTGCACACAATGCAATGTTATTAGATGTTTTGCAAAGTTTAAACCCTGAAATCCCAGGGGCTTCTCTTATCAAATGTTGCCAATCCCTCCACAGCTAAATTAAACAGAAGTGGGCAGAGGGGATGCCCCTGCCTTGTCCCTTGGTAAATCTGAATAGGAGATTGTAATCTGTTAGTAATAGCTGTAACTTTAGGATTCCTGTCTAAAGCCTTAATCTACATTCTGAATTCCTCAGGGAATCCAGATTTATTCAAGGCTATAAATAAGAAATCCCAACATATCCTATCAAATGCTTTTTCTGCATCTAACACAACTAAGCTTATAGGCACCAGTTTTCTCAGCCTTATAAAAGGGGTGTCATTAAGCTCAGAACTTCCATTAGAAGACCATATTCGGCCTTAACTGGGTAACCCAGTCATCCTAAAAGTGTGTCACAATGTCCAGCATTTACCCAAAATATCCAATTGAAAAATCTTCTTCTTTGTTTGAATTTTTCTCTGCCAATAAAAACAGAAGAACGTGTCAAGCACTGGTCATACAGCCAACACGGCAGCAGGAAAACCGGTCCCGCTCAAACCTATTAAATGTTATATCATAAACCTACACCCCAACATCAGCTGATGTTTTGGAAAGTCCTGCATCAGGGGGACATATTGTCAACGCTTATCTGAACAATTGTGCTCATGTCTGGCCCGTCTGTAGTGTCATCCGAGCACAATTGTTCAGGCAAGTGATTGACAATCATGGTCTTAGTTTACCGAGATACAGGCCAATTCAGTATGGTGCGCTCAGGCCGAGCGCACCAATAGCCCCCCTTTGGACGCGTGTTTTCGACGCGCTATTATTACCCCTTATACAGTAAGGGGTAATAGCGAGTGGAAAACGCGCGGCCAATCACCCGAAACTAATAGCGCCCTCAACATGCAAATGCATGTTGATGAGCCTATTAGTCAGTCCCGCTCAATACAGAAAGTAAAATGTGCAGCCAAGCAGTTTTTTCTGCTTTTCTGTACACTTGCCTGGTGCTGGCCGAAATTAACTCCTGCCTTTCGGGCTGATACAGTAAAAATTGCGGGAGAGCGGGCGAGCGCCCGCTCTCCCAGCGCGTGCACAGGACACACTCCTGTGCGCACAATACAGTAATTTAATTTATTTAAATTAGGGCCGGCGGTAAAAAGAGGCGCTAGGGACACTAACGCGTCCCTAGTGCCTCTTTTCGGACAGGAGCGGCGGCTGTCAGCGGGTTTGACAGCCGACGCTCAATTTTGCCGGCGTCGGTTCTCGAGCCCACTGACAGCCACGGATTCGGAAACCGGACGCCGGCAAAACTGAGCGTCCGGTTTTCAAGCCGCGGGCCTATTTCAAATTTTTTTTTTTTTGTTTTACTTTTTTTAACTTTCGGGACCTCCAACTTAATATCGCCATGATATTAAGTCAGAGGGTGCACAGCAAAGCAGTTTTTACTGCTTTGCTGTGCACTTCCCCGGCGCCTGCAGAAATTAGCGCCTACCTTTGGGTAGGCGCTAATTTCTTAAAGTAAAATGTGCGGCTTTGCTGCACATTATACTTACTGAATCGCGCGGGAATACCTAATAGGGCCATCAACATGCATTTGCATGTTACGGGCGCTATTAGGTTCGGGGGGGGGGGGGTTGGATGCGCGTTTTCAACGCGCTATTACCCCTTACTAAATAAGGGGTAAAGCTAGTGCGTCAAAAACGCGCGTCCAATCACGGGTTAACAGTGCGTTCCGCCGGAGCTCACAGTACTGTATCGGCCTGTTTGGCAGGAGTTAATTTCTGAGAGTAAAATGTGTGGCTTGGCCGCACATTTTACTTTCTGTATTGAGCGTGACTAACTAATAGGCTCATCAACATGCATTTGCATGTGATGCACGCTATTAGTTTCGGGGGGGTTGGCATAGCATTTTCCACACACTATTACCCCTTACTGTATAAGGGGTAATAATAGCGCATCGAAAACGCACGTCCAAACAGGGGCTAATGGTGAGCTCGGTCTGAGCGCACCATACTGAATTGGCCTGTTTGTGATTTGTTTTCTAACATAACTAAACCAGGGATACGTCGCTCTCTAGTCAAATGAATAACATTAAGCAGGCTTCTAGTATTATTAACGGGAGATCTCCCTTGAAAAAATAAAATAGTTTGATCTTTGTTTGTCACTAACTACATGGCCTTTTCCAGCCTGAGTTGTAAAACCTTTGCCAACATTTTATCACCAGCGTGTATTAAGGATATAAGTATCTATGTAGCACAACAAGTTGGATCTTTATCCTTTTTGTGGATCAGTGTAGTGATCGCATCAGTTAGTGCACCCAGTGTTAAACCATTAAGTAACCTCTTCAGCATGATTATCAACTTCCCATGGAAAAACGTCTAAAAGTCCAAATGAAACCCATCTGAGCCTGGACTATTCTGCACCGATAATGAGAAGATTGCCATATATAGTTCCAGCTCCATCATCGGAGCACTGTATTTGCAATTTCATTAAGGAAAAAAAAAAAAAAAGATGAAACACTGCAGAAATTTGCCTTCTCCCACTATTTTAATGCCGAGATTTTCATACTAAAGTCCATTGTGATTAATTTGGTGAATGTGTTAACCCTGCAAAATTGTTTGCAAAATGCAAATATTTCTTTTTACACACACCAGATGATTATCCTTTGCCTGACTGACTTAAATCCTCGTGGTGAGAATTGGCACGGCGGCCACCCCACCCTCCCGGTTAGTTTTCCGTATTGCGAAGGTGTGCGTGAAACCCCTGTTGAAGAATAATTCAGTCTGTGCGTTATTTCTGCCCTCTCTCTTTTTTCATTGACTTCACCAGGAAATTGCACAGAAAAGCAGTAGAAACTGCTCTTCTGTGCACCCTCCGACTTAATATCATGGCGATATTAAGTCGGAGGTCCCGAAGGGTAAAAAAAGTGAAAAAAAAGAAAGAAAAACATTTAAAATGGGCCGGCAGGTGTCGGGCCGAAAACTGGACGCTCAATTTTGCCAGCGTCCAGTTTCCGAGCCCGTGGCTGTCAGAACACATGGGGGTAACCTGCACGGAGCAAAAGTTACTACTCTTAACAGAACGCATGGGGTATCCCGCATGGAGTGGCAGTTACTACCCTTAACAGAACAAATGGGGTGAACCTGCACGGAGCAACAGTTACTACCCTTAACAGAACACATGGGGTATCCCACATAGAGTGGCAGTTACTACCCTTAACAGAACACATGGGGGTAACCTGCACGGAGCAACAGTTACTACCCTTAACAGAACACATGGGGTATCCCACATAGAGTGGCAGTTACTACCCTTAACAGAACAAATGGGGTGAACCTGCACGGAGCAACAGTTACTACCCTTAACAGAACACATGGGGGTAACATGCATGGCGTGGCAGTTACTACCCTTAACAGAACACATGGGGGTAACATGCATGGCGTGGCAGTTATTACCATTAACAGAACACATGGGGGTAATTTGCACGGAGCAATAGTTACTACCCTGAACAGAACCCATGGGGGTAACTTGCAGAGTGGCAGTTACTACCCTTAACAGAACACATGGGGTAACCTGCATAGAGTGACAGTTAGTTACTACCCTTAACAGAAGGCTTGGGGGTAACCTGCATGGAATGGCAGTTATTACTCTTAACAGAAACATGGGGGTAACCTGCATAGAGTGACAGTTAGTTATTACCCTTAACAGAAGGCTTGGGGGTAACCTTCTACCACCAAATACTCTACCTCTCACCTCAGACAAGAATCCTCAATCACTCAAGGGAGCCAAATTCGACAGCTTCGAATCAATATCATCCAAAGAGATTGAATCCCTACTAAAAAGACAGAAACCATCTAGCCATCCAGCAAATAACATCCCCTCGAAACTCTTGCTTCTCATTCCAAACACGATCTCAGGACCTCTGACAAGCATCATAAATTGCCTTTTAACCCAAGGGACTTACCCTGACAGGCTAAAAACCACGGCACTCAAACCCCTTCTCAAGAAACACAATCTAGACCCTATTGAACCAGCCAACTTCAGACCCATCTCCAATCTCCCATTTTTAGCCAAACTAACGGAGAAGTTGGTAAACACCCAGCTTTCAGAGTACCTAGAAGATCACAATATCCTACACCCTTCACAATATGGCTTCCGCAAGGCACGCAGCACGGAAACTCTCCTTATTTCACTTACAGATCATATTATAATGGGTCTAGACAAAGGCTACTCCTTTTTATTAGTTCTGCTAGACATTTCGGCGGCATTTGACACCGTCAACCACGCCATCCTTCTGGATCGCCTAACAGATATTGGTATCTCCGGATCAGCCCACAGTTGGTTCAAATCCTTCCTCTGCAACAGATCATTCAAAGTTAAAATCAATAATAAAGAATCGCCATTAACAAAATCCACCCTTGGCGTACCACAAGGATCATCCCTATCTCCAACCCTTTTCAATATTTACCTCCTCCCCCTATGCCAATTGCTAACCGACCTTAATTTAATTCATTATCTGTACGCCGACGACGTGCAGATTCTAATCCCCATTACAGAATCTATTTCAAAAGCGCTCACCCACTGGAATAACTGCCTTATATCTATCACCAACCTCCTCAATAGACTAAACTTGGTCCTTAATGCCTCGAAGACGGAGCTCCTCCTCATCTCTTCAAACGAAGAAAATATTCCCCTATCATCCCCACACAACGCATTCATCACCCATAAGCATGTGAGAGACCTAGGGGTATTGCTGGATAATAGACTAAACCTAAAGAAAATGGTCAACACCACATCCAAAGACTGCTTTTATAGACTCCAGGTTCTGAAACGACTCAAGCCACTTCTTTTTTTCCAAGACTTTAGGACAGTCCTCCAAGCGCTGCTATTTGCCAAGATAGACTACTGCAGTGCCCTTCTCCTTGGCCTCCCCAAATCGACCACCAAACCACTGCAGATGATACAAAATGCGGCAGCGAGATTACTGACCAACACCAGCCGTGGAGATCACATTTCACCCATCCTCAGAAAACTACATTGGTTACCAGTAAATTTTAGATTCCTCTACAAATCAATCACCCTAATACACAAATCCATCCATCATCAACTCCAACTCGACCTTGAAATCCCATTCAAATTACACTCTTCCAACAGACCAATTAGAGATGTTCACAAAGGTACGTTGAATTTCCCCCCTACCAAAGCCTCAAGCCTTTCCTCGACCAAAGACCGAGCTTTTTCAATTGCAGGACCAGCGATATGGAACAACATTCTTTCAAGCCTCCGATTAGAACCTTGCCTAATAATGTTCAGAAAAAAACTCAAGACGTGGCTATTTCACCAAGCATTCGATGACCCTCCAGACAATCACTAGTCATATTTTATCTCACCTGGACGTAGAGGATAGAGGTCCACTAACCTTTTGAACGAAGGACAATCACAGGTTAAAGCATTTTAAGCTCTAACCCAAATTCCTTTTGTATTATGTTATAATTCCTCCTGCCTTTCTTTCTTCCAGCTTTTAAGCTTCCCAAGTTTTTTACTCCTTGTTAAATGTAACTTTGCCTTATTCACTCCTCTTGTTAATTACTTTTATTTATTGCTTCAGTTATACCCTTGTTCTATGTAAACCGATCCGATATGGTTATTACTATGAAGGTCGGTATAAAAAAGTGTTAAATAAATAAATAATAAATAAACCTACATGGAATGACAGTTACTACCCTTAACAGAAACATGGGGGTAACCTGCACGGAGCAATAGTTACTACCCTGAACAGAACACATGGGGGTAACCTGCATGGCGTGGCAGTTACTACCATAAGCAAATTGCTGGGCGGACTGGATGGACCATCTGGTCTTTTTCTTCCAGCATTGCTATGTTGCTATGTTACTGCAGGTGCATTCACTCTGCAGCTCATTATCTCTCCCCCTATACCCTTTTCATGAACTCGCTCATCCAGCCAGCAAGTCCATCTTATCAGTGCCCTTCTCCTCCATTGCCAGTGCCAGACTCTAAGTGTATCATGATCCTTGTCAGGCCTTATACAAATCCAGCCTAAAAACCCACGTTTTTGAGGCTGCTGTTAAATCTTAACCCCCTGGTTCTCCTAATCATACCTATCATACATGAAACTCTCTAAGTCTCTTATTTATCCTGTTTGTCTGTCTTTCAATAGGTTGAAGCTCAGTGGAGACGGGACTATCCCTTATGTGTATTTGCATAGTACTATATACATCTAGTAGCACTAGAATTGATAAATAATACTAGCATTGCTACTTCCTGACAGAAAACCTGCATGGGAATCAGTGTGTGAGTGTCTGCTAACAAATAAATGTATGCCTACATACCAAGGGCTAGGTACACAGGCAGGTCCTCACCAAATACAAAATACATGATTACAAATTAGAAATATGAAGAGAAAACCAAGCTGGAAGCTCCAGGAAGCCAGACTCTGCTTGCGGTGCAGCACTGGAGATCTAGGAAAAAAAACAAACAGAAATGCATTTCCGCCTGCACTGTGCAAAATACAAAGAGGCCAATATTCAATGCCAAGTTATCCGGCTAAATGGCAATTTTTTAAATATTTGACTACTTATACGGCGATATTATAGCTGAATAAGTGATTAGCTGGATGTAATTTAGCTGGATAAGAAAGAGACGTTCCATGGCGTGGGAAACTTAGCCGATTATCAGTTGCAACTGGCTAAGTTATCGCTTGACAACTTGCTTCTTAACCAGGTAACTTCAAAGATATCCGGAGAAGTAGCACCATCAAAATAAAATTGAAAAGTCATTTGCGTGCCAGTAGGCTGATTCCTACCCCCATCCCCATTCAGAGACAGATTTACGATTCTGGCACCCCTCAGCACTGGTGGTGCTATCACCTCCCCTGTCACACACGCTCTCCTCTCGCCCCATGGATGGACAACAGGGAGCAGAAGGTCTATGGCACTGTCCCCTAGATTCCTATGCCAGCTCAGGGAGAGATTCTGAGGCAAAAACTTAAAAAAAAAAATTTCCATTTATTATATTACTTTATAACAATGAAGTATAATTTATTTTTATAGGTGAAGAGAAGTGATCTCAAGTATTGAGACAGGGAGGAGACCTCAGGGATGAGGAGAAAAGGGAAGGAGCATTGAGAAGGAAAGAGGGCGAGGGGTGGAGGAGACGAGGAATCTGGGATGGGGAAGAGGAGGGAGGTTCCTGGACTGAGGAAGGAGAGTAGGGAGTGGGAAGGGAGTGGGAAGGGAGTGGGAAGGGTTGGGGAGTGGATTCCAGAATCTGGGGAGAAGGGAAAAGGTAGGAATGGAAGAAGGGAGGCTCCAGGATCTGGTGGATGAAATCCAAGATCAAGGGAGGGAGGATCTGAAATGGATTGCTCCTGCTTGCATCTCCTTTCCAAGATCCCACCTAACATGACACACACATACACGCTCACACATTCTCTCTCTCACACACACGAACACTGCCCCTCTCTCTCACATAGACAGACAGACAATCCCCAGCTGATCTCCCTCTCGTTCCCACCCCCAATGATCTCTACTCAGCCCCTTCTAATCTCCCCAAAATGAACCCCCCATGCTCTGTCTGCTGCAGGCTCACCCCTCCGCCCCTGCTGCTCCCTGCATGCTGCCTGGAGGGGTGGGGGCTGCACCAGGAAGCAGAGGGCTGTTCTCTTCCGAAAGGCAGCAAATCTGCCACAAGCCTGCTGGCCCCCAGGTTTTGGCCACCCTAGACACAGGCCTCGTGTGCCCACTGACAAATCCAGACCTGTCCCCAATGGGCCGGGCTGTGCCGACCCCTCCAGCCCCCCCCCCCAATCAAACAGTAAAATGAGTTGTTCCACAGATCAACCTACATCTTTCCCGTGTTCTTAAAATGCTGAAATGCCGTCCTCTCCCCACTTGCAACCACTGTAAAGTGTACCACCCATCCCCCACCCCACCTGGAAGCGTAAGCTATGGAAGCACCGGAAGCAAGCAAGAGGCGACCTTCATCTCAGCATGGGTTAAGGTGCTCTGGGTGGCTACAGCTTACACCAATTTTTCACCACGGGAAAACTGTCCGCACACGTATCCACCCGGTAGTAATTCGTGCGGGTAATTTTGCCAGCTAATTTTATGTGCATTATTATTAAAAATCAATGTGCCCCAAGGAACGCCTGCCTGGTACTTGGATACAGATCTAGACATGTCCAAGCTGTACCCATCCTAGCTTTAGTCGCACATCAGTCAGGCAGTTTTAAGGAAGCCCATGTCGGTGAGCAAAGCAACCGCCTGACCAGCGCTTGGGCCACTTTTAACTCTGGGCATTAAGAGGCGGCTGCCCCGTGCCTAGCAGGCTGCCCACTGCATGAGCATGCAGTGCTCTGCCCCTGACCACTGCACCGGCCAGTGCCCAGCCTCAGGCAGCAAAGAACAGACCCCTGTTCCCTATTGCACTCCAGCAGCTCCCCTTCCGGGCAGCGTGCGAGGAACAGGAGGAGAGGGGGCTGAGCCTGGGGCACAAGGAGCAGAATGCACGGCAAAGAAGGGCCCCTCCCTCCCTATGATTCAGGGACAGGAAAAGAGGGGTGACCCTGGAGTGGAGGCTGCAGAGCAATCCAGCCCCCTTCTCTTGTCCCCCCCCCCCCCCCATCCCCTCCTGTCTGCAGGGAACAGTAGAGGAGGGGTGAAGTTGGGAGTGAACAGCAAAGAAGAATTATATTTGTTCACTTAAACAGTTTTATATTCCGCTTCTTCCACATCCCAATACGTTTTTTTTTGCCTGCATATTTCTATGTCTAATTTGGGATCCCTTATTCTGTATTGGGTGAGGGCCTGCGTGACTCAGGTGAGGTATTCTGCTAGTGCGCAGCTTCTGTGTAGGGATCTGTCGCTGTGGAATTTAGCCCCGGGCCACGTCACCTGATTAGAGACGATCTACTATTTCCAAAAAAACATTGCAAGGCTTGGCATTTTACAGAGATTTTTACATAAGAACATAAGAAATTGCCATGCTGGGTCAGACCAAGGGTCCATCAAGCCCAGCATCCTGTTTCCAACAGAGGCCAAACCAGGCCACAAGAACCTGGCAATTACCCAAACACCAAGAAGATCCCATGCTACTGATGCAATTAATAGCAGTGGCTATTTCCTAAGTATAATGGATTAATAGCCATTAATGGACTTCTCCTCCAAGAACTTATCCAAACCTTTTTTGAACCCAGCTACACTAACTGCACTAACCACATCCTCTGGCAACAAATTCCAGAGCTTTATTGTGCGTTGAATGAAAAATAATTTTCTCCGATTAGTCTTAAATGTGCTACTTGCTAACTTCATGGAATGCCCCCTAGTCCTTCTATTATTCGAAAGTGTAAATAACCAATTCACATGTACTCGTTCAAGACCTCTCATGATCTTAAAGACCTCTATCATATCCTCCCTCAGCCGTCTCTTCTCCAAGCTGAACAGCCCTAATCTCTTCAGCCTTTCCTCACAGGGGAGCTGTTCCATCCCCTTTATCATTTTGGTTGCCCTTCTCTGTACCTTCTCCATCACAACTATATCTTTTTTGAGATGCGGCGACCAGAATTGTACACAGTATTCAAGGTGCGGTCTCACCATGGAGTGATACAGAGGCATTATGACATTTTCTGTTCTAGTAACCATTCCCTTCCTAATAATTCCTAACATTCTGTTTGCTTTTTTGACTGCTGCAGCACACTGAGCCGACGATTTTAAAGTATTATCCACTATGATGCCTAGATCTTTTTCCTGGGTGGTAGCTCCTAATATGGAACCTAACATCGTGTAACTACAGCAAGGGTTATTTTTCCCTATATGCAACACCTTGCACTTGTCCACATTAAATTTCATCTGCCATTTGGATGCCCAATCTTCCAGTCTTGCAAGGTCCTCCTGTAATGTATTACAGTCTGCTTGTGATTTAACTACTCTGAATAATTTTGTATCATCCGCAAATTTGATAACCTCACTCATCGAATTCCTTTCCAGATCATTTATATATATATTGAAACATAAAGGGTTTGCCATTAGTAGTGGTCATCTTGAGTATTGTGTGCAGTTCTGGTTGCCGTATCTCAAAAAAGATATAGCAAAATTAGAGAAGGTACAGAGAAGAGCGACCAGAATGATAAAGGGGATGGAACAATTCCCCGATGAAGAAAGGCTGAAGAGGTTAAGACTCTTCAGCCTGGAGAAAAGGCAGCTCAGGGGAGATATAATAGAGGTCTATAAAATAATGACTGGAATTGAACGAGTAAACATTAATCAGTTCTTTACTCTTTTGAAAAATACAAAGACCAGGGGACACACAATGAAGTTACTAGGTTATACATTTAAAACTAGTAAGAGAAAATATTTTTTACTCAATGCATAATTAAGCTCTGGAATTCATTGCCGGAGGATGTGGTGAAAGCTATTAGTGTAGCTGCGTTTAAAATAGATTTGGACAAGTTCCTGGAGGAAACGACCATTAACCATTATTAAGGTAGAGTTGCAGAAATCCACTGCTTATTCTTGGGATAAGGAGCTTGGAATCTCTCTACCCTTTGGGATCCTGCCAGGTACTTGTGATCTGGCTTGGCCACCGTTGGAAACAGGATACTGGGCTTGATGGACTTTTGGTCTGACCCAGTATGGCAAGTCTTATGTTTTTATGGAGATGTTGACTGTTCTTATTTTTACTTTTACTCTTTAGTTTTTGGTGATTTTTTAATTATTGTTTATTATTATAATACTGAATTATTAATAAGTGCTGTAGTTATGTTGTACATCTCCTAGGACGTATGTTGAATTTGTGCAGCTATGGAACTTAATCACAAATAGAATTTTCAAATAAATAAATCGCAAATAAAATCACAGATTTTCATGTATCAGACAAGTAAGATTATGCAAATGCCTTTCAGACCAACAAGCTATGTCCTATCTGTATCAGTTCAATGTTGTGCTACAACTTTTAACTTCAAAACACTTTTCAGAGTTCAGACTCGTCCTAGAGATTTCTCTTACACAAATATCCAAACTACTCTTGTCAGCGTGTTAAGCTACCCTTACTACCAGATCTCTGGAATTTAATAGCCCAACAAAAAAGGATAAATTGGGTGCCCCAAGGTATGGGTGGATGCACACGGTGTGTTCACGGTTTGTTTATTTATTTATTTAGCATTTTTCTATACCGACTTTCCAATAACAGAATTATTGATCAATTCGGTTTACATTCTCAACAATAACAATGACAAGTAAATGTCTTACAATGAACAGGTCGAATTAACTTGGATTAAGATATATGGGGTTAATAACATAATTAAAAGGTACGGTGCCTAATGTAGTCTAGCTAAACAGGTGGTATTATAATGTTATTAGATAATTAGACTGCCAAAGAATATGTGATTTCTAGAGAAGGTCTATATAGTTCTCTAGCGTGTTCCCACGGAGGGGATCATTGGCAGGGATATTCCGCAAGTTGATGTTAAGGGAAAGCTTGGTTGAATAACCAAGTCTTGAGTCGTTTTTTAAATGTAGTGGAGCATTGCACTGATCTGAGATCTGACGGGAGAGTGTTCCAGATTTTAGGACCTGCTGTGGAGAAAGCTCTTTTGCTTAATGCTGTTTTGTTTGTTGGGTTTGTTGGTTTGTTGGGGATCTTCTGATGAGGCACCGTGACGCAGGCAATTCCTGGTTCCTCTCAGTGCAGACATGGCTCCCTTCCTGTAGCTCTTCTCAAGCCTCCAGACTCACAGCATTGTCTGTCTCCCTGACTTAAGAAAAACCCTATTTTCTATTTCAGAGACTTTCCTTTACTCAACTTTGGTCAAGTATTGCCTTACTGCAACTGGAACCTCAGGAGTGAACTGTCAAACAGTTATGCAAGTAAAAATTAGCATACATGCGCATATGTAGCCTGTACTCGCACAGTCGCTATTTTATAAAAGTCTAAAGTACATGCACACTTTTCATTTTGCATGCACATATACACACGTAACAAAGGGGGCGGTCTAGAAGCCTTCCAGGGTAGGGCCAACAGTTACATGGACAAGTTGCTATTTCAAAAGACAATTGTGCGCATATATTTGGCAGCTTACTCGCATCATTTTACACCTACTAATTATTTTGCGTACTATCAAACTTGTTTATTATGTATTGGCTGGGTGGGAGGCCTGCTTGATCTAGGGGAGTTCAGGTAAAGAATCAGGATGGTCTTGAGAACCGGGAAGGACAGGGTGAACTGGTGGAAATATTAGTAAACTGGTTAATTTCAATGACGTGCGTGTTTTAAAATATGCTGACTTATGTGCGTAAATTGGGTTTTACACGAGTAAGTCCTACTTTATTTTCACATGTAAAATATACTTGCATATATTTTTTAAACGGGAATGTTTGCATGTTCAATGTTTTGAAGTATTCGCTTTCAAAGCATTCCATATATTCACGGGTAAGCATACATAAGCGCACATATTCCAGAGTAAAGGTATGCGGATTTTTTAAAATGTGCTTATGTGATACGCCCGAGTTACAAAATGCTATCATAGGTCTAGGTGTGGCCATAGACATGCATATAGGAACGGGATTGGAGGAGTAGCCTAGTGGTTAGAGCAGTGGGCTACAGACCAGGGTGTGAGTCCTGCTGTCGTTCCTTGTGACCTTGGGTGAGTCACTTTACCTTCCATTGGGTCAGGTACAAACAAACAGGCCCATGCAATAAACTGTGCAGGAGAGCTGGCACTCTGAGGTGAGAGCCTGCTCTCCCAGTGTGTGCCTAGGCACCTCTCCTGGGCGTGCAATTCAGTATTTAAATTTGGGCGGTCAATGCTTAATTTTACTGCTGTCAGTTGTCGAACCCGCTGACAGCCATGGGTTAGGAAAACGGACGCTGGCAAAATTGAGTGTCCATTTTCCAACCCGCGGGCAGATTTTTTTTTTTTTTAAGAAGATTTTTATTTTTTTATTTTTGGGGTCTCCGACTTAATATCGCCATGATATTAAGTCGGAGGGTGTACAGAAAAGCAGTTTTTTTCTGCTTTTCTGTACACTTGCCCGGTGCTGTCTGAAATTAACTCCTGCCTTTGGAGTAAAATGTGCAGATTGGCCGCACATTTTGGCCTTCGTTATCGGCCGGCTGTGGGAAATTTCGTTTCCCGCGGTTTGGGTCGATTTTTTTTCGGCTCTCCCGAACCGAAAAAACCCCAAACACCCCAACCCTTCAGATTTAATTAATTACAATCCCCCACTCTCCTGACCCACACCCAAAACTTGCCTAAAGTCCCTGGTGGTCCAGCGGGGGTCCTGGGAGTGATCTCCTGCTCTCAGGTAGTCAGCTGCCAGTAAACAAAATGGCACCGGTGGCCCTTTGCTCTTACAATGTGACAGGGGCTGTCAGTACCAGTGGCCGGCTTCTGTCATGGGAGGAGCAATGGACAGCCGGCGCCATCTTAAAAAGTTGCGCGGGCCATCCATTCCTCCTCCCATGTCACAGGGGCTGGCCAATGGCACCGATAGCCCCTGTCACATGGTAAAGGCAAAGGGCCATTGGCGCCATTTTGATTAGTGGCAGCCGACGGCCCGAGAGGGGAGAACGCTCCCAGAACCCCCACTTGACCACCAGGGACTTTAGGCAAGTTTGGGGGGGAAGGGGTCGGGAGGGTGGGGGATTGTAATTAATTAAATCTGAAGGGTTGGGGTGGGTTTGGGGTTTGGTTTTTTTTATGTGCCCTTTCTCCCCCCCCCCCCCGAAAATGATAAGAAAGCCATAAGAAATTTAGTGGGTTTTCCTATCGTTTTGGGGACCCCCGAACCGCAACGAAATAGCAAATATTGTCTATATTCCTATTTCGTCGGAAACGAATGCACTTCCCTAGTTATTAGTACAAACAAAAAACACCCTTTGAAATGTCTGTATGCTGTTACGACTGTCGCTGCCCGACGTCTCCACTCCGCCCTCCTTACCTCTTTTGCGACTCCTCCCATGGTTGATGGATGTCTGGCTGCTGCGGTGTACGCCTGCTGTCCTCTCTGGTGTCCCCGGTCCGGCTTGGGCGCTGCATCCCGCCATGTTGTTCAGCTGCCATAGGACGCAAGTGCCGCGCGTCCCTGCTTCTTATGCTTTCTTTGGCGTGAACCTCAGGGACGTCCCCCTGTGATGACGTCACGCATCCCGGATACACAAGCCTACTCTGCCTGCTAGCTAATCGAGTTAGCAAGGTGAAGGTGAAGGGATTCCTTACGGATGGGATTCGCTCTCCGTTCTTAGCTACTCTGCCTCTCCTTAATTGGACTTACTCTATTGGGGTACCCGCTCCTCGGGGGCCTCTCTCTTTTCTTTCAGGTCACTGTCTGGAACCGGTACTCGCTTCTCGAGGGCCCATGTTCCCGGACTTGCTGCCTGAGCTCACTTCTGCTTGGAAGAATTCGCTGCCAACACCATCAGTGAGTTACCATCTATATTCTCTCAGAGCTGTTCTCTGGAACCAGGTACTCACTCCTCAAGGGCCTGCCTCTATTCGAGCTTCTGTGTTTCCTTCCGGGAGAAACCGCTGTGTGAGTATTCAACCAACGAGGCTCTATACCAGTACCCTGTGTATGCTCCACTGTACTCACTATCTCAGTTTCTCTCCACTACAGCACAGCTATTGAGGGATCGCTGTTCCAGTGTCCTGAGGAACCCTAAGCCCAGCCAGGCTTCATCTCTACTCACTACTGCCACCTCTGGTGGCTTCTCAACTCTGTTTAATAAAAGACAATTCTGTGTTTTGTGTCCTAAAGCTGAGCCTGACCTGTGGCCCCTCTCGGGACTTCCCCCGGGAGTGTGGTCAGCAGCCACAGTGTCCAAGGGTTCACCCAAAACCTTACAAACAATAACAGATTGCTAACTCCATGGATCCGGCACAGCTCAATGCCCTGTAGGCCATTCCGGGCCTGGCCCTGCGCATTTCTGAACAGCAAGACGCTTTGGAGAAACTCACTTCAGCGTTTCATCAGCTGCATGCACAGAAGACCCAAGGCGCTACTTCCAGTAATGAAGGTCAGTTACCAGAAGTAACTTTAAAGACTGCTGTACCACTGGCTGCCCCAGTTCGTTTCTTGGGAGAGATTTAGAAGACCAGGGGCTTTCTAAACCAGTGCTGCATGCATTTTGCATTACAACCTTCTCACTTCCCCACAGCTTTTGCCAAGACTACTTACAGTCTATTTTATCTTGATGGAAGGGCCTTGTCTTGGGTCCTATTTTGCAGGATATAGTTGGATTTTTGGACTTATTCAAATCCGTTTTCGATGATCCTGCCCGAGTGACCATTGCCGGTTCTGCTCTGGTGGACCTGAAGCAAGGCAACCGACCATTGGCTGATTTTGCGATAGAGTTTAAGACTCTTGCTACAGAACTCTGCTGGGACCCCAAATGCCTGAAAACTCTCTTCTTCAGAGGCCTGGATACTCGCTTGAAAGACGAGCTGGCCGCTCGTGAAACACCTGACTCGCTGGATGAACTAGTGGCTTTGGCTACTAGGATCGACCACCGGCTTCGTGATAAGGTGAAAGAGCTTCAGCCTAATAGAGGACCAGGTCAGAAGGAGGCTAGTGCTAAACCTGCACCTCGGATGGTTCCAGTAATTCCTGCTGTCAGTGGAGATGCACCAATGCAACTTGGTCGCAGTCATTTGACTTCCAAAGAGAGAAGACTTCGGAAGAGGGATGGTCTGTGTATGTACTGTGGACAGGCTGGTCACGATGTCCCAACATACCCAATTCGTCCGGGAAACGGACGGGCCTAAGTCCTTCAGGAGGACTGTTCCTAGGCCTTACCACGCCCTCTCCTCCGCTCTCTCTCCCAGTCTCCTTGATCTGCGGACCGTCTGAGTTTCAAACTCTTGCCCTGGTGGATTCAGGGGCAGGAGGCAACTTTATTCTTCGACGCCTAGTGGAACATTTGAGGATCCCCCTCATCACTTTGAAGGTTCCACTTCTCCTATCTTCCATCCATGGGGAGCCCTTACTGGGTGATGTGACTTGCCAAACTGTACTGGTAACTCTTCGCACCGGAGCTCTCCATACCGAGTCAATTCCCTTCTTTGTGTTAGAGAAGGCCATGCAGCCTATCATCCTGGGGTTACCCTGGTTGCAGTTGCACCAACCCCAATTTGACTGGGCATCCTTGGAACTCTCCCGCTGGGGCCCAGGTTGTCATGGAAAGTGCCTTAAGGCATGCCTACAACTCCAGTGATGCCGGGACTGCCATCCCAAAACGCATCTTTTAGTGATATATTTTACAAAGAAGCTGCTGACATTCTTCCTCCGCATAGGTCCTATGACTGTGCCATAAGACTGAAACCCAATACTGAACCTCCTAAAGGACGTGTCTACCCACTCTCAGCGATTGAGAACAAGGTGATGTCCGAATACATCGAGGAGAATTTACAGAAGTGGTTTATTAGACCATCGAAGTCTCCAGCCGGCGCAGGCTTCTTCTTTGTGGGAAAGAAGGACGGTACCTCACTTCCTTTATCGATTATCGAGGTCTGAACGAGATCACGATTAAAGACCGCTACCCCCTGCCTTTAATCTCAGAGCTGTTTGACCGGCTTCAGGGGGCCAAAATATTCTCAAAACTTGACCTGAAGGGGGCCTACAACTTAGTTTGCATTCGCAGTGACGACGAATGGAAAACAGCCTTCAACACTCGAGACAGCCATTTTGAGTACTTAGTAATGCCCTTCGGCCTGTGCAACACACCTGCTATATTTCAGAACATGATGAACGACATGTTGCGGGACCTGTTGTACAAGAGTGTTGTGGTATACCTGGATGATATCCTGATATTTTCTCAGGATTTGCCCACTCATCTGGAGGATGTCAAGCAAGTACTATGCTGACTCCGTGAACACCGGCTCTACACCAAACTATCCAAGTGCGAATTTTATAAAGACTCCGTGCCTTTTCTTGGCTGTATCGTGTCTAAAGAGGGCTTCCAGATGGACCCTCAAAAGCTAGAGAGTATCAAAAATTGGTCCCAACCTACCAGCCTGAAGGCCCTGAGACGATTTTTGGGGTTTTTCAACTATTATAGAAGCTTTATAAGAACATAAGAACATGTCATACTGGGTCAGACCAAGGGTCCATCAAGCCCAGCATCCTGTTTCCAACAGTGGCCAATCCAGGCCATAATAACCTGGCAAGTACCCAAAAACTAAGTCTATTCCATGTTACCGTTGCTAGTAATAGCGGTGGTTATTGTCTAAGTCAACTTAATTAATAGAAGATAATGGACTTCTCCTCCAAGAAATTATCCAATCCTTTTTTAAACACAGCTATACTAACTGCACTAACCACATCTTCTGGCAACAAATTCCAGAGTTTAATTGAGCGTTGAGTGAAAAAGAACTTTCTCCGATTAGTTTTAAATGTGCCACATGCTAACTTCATGGAGTGCCCCCTAGTTTTTCTATTATCCGAAAGAGTAAATAACTGATTCACATCTACCCGTTCTAGACCTCTCATGATTTTAAACACCTCTATCATATCCCCCCTCAGCCATCTCTTCTCCAAGCTGAAAAGTCCTCATAGGGGAGCTGTTCCATTCCCTTTATCATTTTGGTCGCCCTTCTCTGTACCTTCTCCATCGCAATTATATCTTTTTTGAGATGCGACAACCAGATTTGTACACAGTATTCAAGGTGCAGTCTCACCATGGAGCAATACAGAGGTATTTTGACATTTTCCGTTTTATTCACCATTCCCTTTCTAATAATTCCCAACATTCTGTTTGCTTTTTTGACTGCCGCAGCACACTGAACCGACAATTTCAATGTGTTATCCACTATGACGCCTAGATCTCTTTCTTGGGTAGTAGCACCTAATATGGAACCTAACATTGTGTAACTATAGCATGGGTTATTTTTCCCTATATGCATCACCTTGCACTTGTCCACATTAAATTTCATCTGGCATTTTGATGCCTAATTTTCCAGCCTCACAAGGTCTTCCTGCAATTTATCACAATCTGCTTGTGATTTAAATACTCTGAACAATTTTATATCATCTGCAAATCTGATTACCTCACTCGTCGTATTTCTTTCCAGGTCATTTATAAATATATTGAAAAGTAAGGGTCCCAATACAGATCCCTGAGGCAATCCACTGCCTACTCCCTTCCACTGAGAAAATTGTCCATTTAATCCTACTCTGTTTCCTGCCTTTTAGCCAGTTTGTAATCCAGGAAAGGACTTCGCCACCTATCCCATGACTTTTTATTTTTCCTAGAAGCCTCTCATGAGGAACTTTGTCAAATGCCTTTTGAAAATCTAAGTACACTACATCTACTGGTTCACCTTTATCCACATGTTTATTAACTCCTTCAAAAAAGTGAAGCAGATTTGAGAGGCAAGACTTGCCTTGGGTAAAGCCATGCTGACTTTGTTCCATTAAACCATGTCTTTCTATATGTTCTGTGATTTTGATGTTTAGAATACTTTCCACTATTTTTCCTGGCACTGAAGTCAGGCTAACCGGTCTGTAGTTTCCTGGATCGACCCTGGAGCCCTTTTTAAATATTGGGGTTACATTAGCTATCCTCCAGTCTTCAGGTACAATGGATGATTTTAAGAGAGGCTACAGTGTTTCATATGAAAGAACTAGATATTTCTGGGTCAGGTTTAATTCAAAATTTCTGAGAACTAGTATATCAGAGGAGAGGAACTATAAGTATGTTTAAGCTGTTTTTCACTTGAGTTCTGGGTATACCAGTGTGTGTGTGTGAAAAGATTTTTGAATCAACCTGAACCAAATCATTTTCCCTCTTAGTGAGTTTAGGGTGGGATTGATTATCCTTTATTTTACACACTAAGGGCCTGCGATACTTTAGGGAATGAGGAGCGGGGGGCCAAAACGGGGGGGGGGGGGGCCTGCGCTAGCCGGCAACGATCGCACCATCGCGGTGCGATCGCTGCCGGTTTCGCACCCAATAGCGCCACCATAGGAGGTGTAGCTATTGGGCGCAAACACGGGTGCGAAAAGGGCTTTATCTTTTCTATACCATCGTTAAGCTAGTTGCCGTCACAACGGTTCACAATAAGGCACATAATTTAAAACTTAAATGAGCTGAGTTATATTAAATAGGTGCCATCAAATACTGTAACATAGTTTCATATTAAATAGTATTCAGTGGTTGATAAGTCATGTCTACTTTAAGTATATCAGCTGTAAGATAAATTAACACTTAAGTCTGGTTCTCTGTTGTTGCAATCTAATAGAGGTAAAGTAAAATAAAAATATACACACATACACCATTCTAGTAAGCTGATGTGTGTGTGTGTGGGAGTTCTTCAGACTGCATCCTACAATTCCCTGGATTCTACTCTTCATTCCCTTTGTGGTATGCTTGCTTAAATAGCCATGTTTTTAAACGTTTTTTGAATGCTTTGATGTCTCTTTGTGTTCTGATTTCTAAAGGCATTGTGTTCCATATTATAGGTCCAGCCAGGGATAGGGCCCTATCCCTCACTTGAGTTAGTCTGGCTGTTTTTACTGAGGGAATAGTTAGTAGGGATTTGTTTGCTGATCTCAAGTTTCTATTAGGGACGTGTACGTGAAGGGCTGTGTTCAGCCATTCTGCCTTTTCGTCGTGTATTAATTTATGTATGGTGCAAAGAGTCTTGTATTGAATTCTTTGTTCAATGGGTAGCCAGTGTAGTTCAATTAGGGTTTTGATGATATGGTCTCTTTTACTTTTACCAGTTAAAATTCTTGCGGCTGTGTTTTGTAATACCTGTAGTGGTCTTATCGTGGTGTGGGGTAATCCTAGTAGAAGGGCATTACAGTAATCAGTGCTTGAAAAAATTAATGCTTGTAGTACTGACCGGAAGTCATTTGGTGTTAGTAGTGGTTTAAGTCTTCTGAGAGTCATAAGTTTGGCGTAACCTTCTCTTACTTTTAGAGATATATGTTGTTTCATACTTAGTTCCGTATCGATAATCACTCCAAGGTTTTGTACTTTATCTGCTAGTTGTATTTTTTGGTTGTTATTGATTGTGATTGGGTTTTGAATAATTGTGATTTTTTTCGTTCAAGATGTAGGAATTCTGTTTTCTCTATGTTAATAACTAATTCCATCTGGTTTAATAGCGGTTTTATTATATCTAGATACATGTTGGCTAAGGTTAATGTTTTCTCAATTGAGTCATTAATTGGAAGTATTAATTGAATATCGTCAGCATATATGTAGTGTGAGATGCCCAGACCAGCTAGCAGGTGGCATAACGGCAGCATGTATATGTTGAATAGTGTGGCAGATAGGGCTGATCCCTGCGGAACTCCTGTTTGAAGGTTTATTCTTTCTGACATTGTTTTTTTGATTTGCACTTGGAAATATCTGTTATTTAGGTATGATTTGAACCATTTGATTGTTGTGTTGCATAGTCCTATTTCTTCTAATCTATACGTTTAGAAAATAAGGCCCTAAGACCAGTTCAATAAAATGTCAAAGACACATTTAGAAATATTATTTAAACACATCTTCAGAAGAGCAGGTCGTGGATAGTGTATTCAGGAAACACATGCTTTTATTTATTTAAAGACAGGTAGGCCTTCAAACACCTGTACCAGGAGATGGAGAGAAGAGGAGAAGAGACAGTCACCTTCAGCCATTTGCATCCAGCACCTGGAAAAGATAAAGGGAGAGCTGCAGTGAGGGAAATAGGAACCGGTCAGGAAGGATTACAGGACAGCTAAGTAAAAACATTGTGCACCACAAAATTGTTGGCCAACACAACATACAATATGAGAAATCTACATGTATCCACTGCATAGGAGTAAAAATAAGAAAACTGTGTTACTACTGGTAATAAACATATTTACCTTCTTTGTTGCATCATATCTGAGGATCAGCTTGAATATCTGAGGAAAATTTTTTTTGAAAGGATCATTTTCTTTTATAACTAACTTTGGAAAGAGTCACACACCCAGGACAGAATAAGGTGTTGAGTTAACTCATAATATCTCAATAATACTTATCTGATAAGAGTTCCCTCTTATCAGATACCAGTACCAGACAGGGAATAAGAATCCTAAGAGGAAAGGTGAAATAGGAAACAAAAGAGTTCTTTGATACTATTTTCTATTGTAAAAAATATGTTCTGCCTTAAAATGTTTCTTTTGTAAACTCACAAGAATTGGAACTACTGACTTGTGTTATTTTCTTGGTTAAATAAACTGTTTCCGTTAAGTTTACATTCAATTTTTCTGAGTATTATACTTTCAAAGATTCTGCCTTAGTTCTCTACCCCTGGGAGACTGGTTGAGTGGGTTTCATGGCCTTTGTTTTCCTGGATTTGGAAGAGAGAGCAAAATTTTCCTCTTGTAGCCCCCTCTTTTGTGGGCTTAGTGGCTTCCACAATAACACCAGAAGCCCCATATCCTAATAGCCAGCTTAGCCATCATAGCGGAAGAGTCACTACCCAAAAGTGGTGGGGTACATATTGGGGAATAGTATAGCTACGTCCACCTGACCAAAATGATAAGACAGATGATGAAATACTAAGAGATATTAGGGAAGCTAACCAATTTGGCAGTTCAGTAATAATGGGAGATTTGATTACTCCAATATTAACGGGGATAAATGTAACATTGAGAAATGCTAGAGAAGTAAAGTTCCTGGATGGATTAAATGACTGCTTCAAGGAACAATTGGTTCAGGAACCGATAAGAGAGGGAGCTATTTCAGATCTAATTCTTTGTGGAATTCAGGATTTGGTAAGAGAGGTAATGGTGGTGGGGCCACTTGGCAATAGTGATCATAACATGATCAAATTTGAATTAATGACTGGAAGGGGGACAATAAGTAAATGTATAACTCTAGTACTAAACTTTCTAAAGGGAAACTTTGATAAAATGAGTAAAATAGAAAAAACTGAAAAGTTCAGCTACAAAGGTTAAGAATGTACAACAGGCATGGACAATGTTTAAAAATACCATCTTAGAAGCGCAGTCCAGATGTATTCCACACATTAAGAAAGGTGGAAGGAAGGCCAAACAATTGTTAGCATGGTTAAGAAGCTTCCTTCAAAAATTGGAAGAAGGATCCATCTGAAGAAAATAGGAAAAATCATAAGCACTGGCAAGTTAAATGTAAGACATTGATAAGGGGGGCTAAGAGGGAATTCTTCAGCTCTAGAGTCCTCTTACAGCTTTCTTACAGACACTTTCTTTGCTCCTGGCTTTCAGGATCTGCTATACTCACACTCCTCCCTGAAATAGGTCTCTCACCTCTAGATCTGGTCTGGACTGGTGTGGGTCTCTCTCTGGGGCAGGGCTAGCACTCTCTCGCTCTCTCTCTCTTACCAGATCTGGTCCTCAGTGCAGCTTGGCTCTCAGTTCCTGGCTCTTTAGCACAGTTTGGATCTCAGCTCCCTTATTTGCCTCAGTAGCTTCAGGTAGCCTCTTCTGGACGAGGTCCATTTCTCCCAAGCTCGACAGTTCCACACAGCATCTTGCTACCTCTTCCCTCAGCCGCTCCTCTGTGTTCACTGTATATGTCTCCTGTCTTCCCCTACAGCAAGCACTGGGCTTCTGATATCCTTTGTTTTTCCTTATTAGGACTCTCAGGTCCCTCTCCTATTCTTCTTGTGTGTGTATATATGTGGGGGTGGGAGGGGTGGGGGGTTTAACCTTGCTCTGGTGTCACTTCCTTCCCTAGCTGGGCTCTGCTTGGGAGAGGGGAGCTCTTTAATTTTTTCTACTGTTTACATTTGGAAAAACACGCAATTTAATCTAAAATCCAAATATGGAAAAAATAAAAAGGGGCCCATCCACCAATGTCTGCCTAGGGCCCCTTAAGTGCTTAAAGCCACCCTGTATCTGCAGAAACAGCTTTTAACATTCCTCTTTTTAGCTGTGGGAAAACCTCTCTGGCTTTTGAGCCTTGGTAAGGTACTGACTGAGCTCAATTGGTATCATGATCTTGTAAGGGGAGAGATTTAGAGCTCCTGACAACCAGAGGTCATGAAGTACCTGGTCTTGTCAAATTCTTGAGCTCATTACACTTTGTAGCCTCTGGGTCCTTTCCTCCAAGCTCATTTCACATTCTTCAGATGTTTCAGCTCTGTGCCACACACTAGGAATTCCATACACCCTTTCCCAGTGAAAGGACAGCACTAGGGAACTTTATGGCATTGCTGAATTCTCCCACTCGATGGGGGAATCTAGATTAAGAACATGAGAAGTGTCATGCTGGGGCAGACCGAGCCCAGCATCCTGTCTCTGACAGTGGCCAGTCCAGGTTGCCTGGAGGTACCTGGCAAATCCCGATACCAACGTCTATTTCATGTTGCTCCGTCCAAGAATTTAGAGGTGGAGAAACCAAAGTCTGTCTGGCTAATAGTGATTTATGGATCTGTTCTCCAGAAACTTGCTCAAACCTTTGCATGATTCACTTATACCACTTGCCTTAACCACATTTTCTGGCCACAAGTTCCAGTTCATTTAGAAGTAGATATTCAGCACCACTTAGATGGATAAATCCCGATGTATCCAGTTAAGTGGCGGCGTTTGAATATCCACTTATGTTCAGCATCCGCCACTTAGCCAGATAACTACTTATCCGTCTAAGTAGTTAACCAGCTAAGTGATGGGCAGGATGGGGGCATAACTGGGAGGAGCTACTTATACAGCTAACTAAAGGCCTAGATGAATCAAAATGCTATAAATATAGCAAAAATAGTGCCTGCGATAAAAAATGGGCATGGTTAGATTAATTATTTTCTGTGTATCACATTGCATAGGCAATATTGTGTCACATGTAGCGACAGCGCATTGCGTGCCAGTTTATTTATACGTGGTGTGTTTTTTTCCTGGTTTATATATACCGGCTTCCTGCAGCTGTCTCTTTGAGGGTGTGTCAGGCGTTTGGAGAGAGGAGAGGAGAGTAGGTGAGTTAATGGCAGTTGGTTAGAGGTAATTAGGAAGTTGTGAGTGAGGTGTCCTGTGGCTTGTATCTCATGTTTTCCTTTCCCTTTGTCGATTGCCTTAATCTGTGTGTGTGTGAATGTTTTTGTTAGTTTGACCTGTTTGTTTGTCTGTCTTTATTTTGGGAGAGGTGTGGTGATGAGGCGGAGGAGGATTGGTGAGCCATGGTAGTGAGGCAGAGCAGGAGCGGTGAGGCATGGTGATGAGGCAGAAAAGGAGTGATGGGGAGGTGGAGGAGGAGTGGGGCGGCGTGGTGGTGTCGAGTACTGGAGGGGATGGAGCGTGAAAGGCCTGGGGAGAGAGGAGAGGACAGGCTTCAGGAGAAGAGGGGGAGGAGGGAGGAGAGGGGAAGGGAGGATGAGGTCAGGAGTGCTAGGTGGAGTAGGAGTAGGGACAGGAACAGGAGTAGAGATAGGCAGGAGGGAAGGGCTAGGAGGAGGAGGGAGGGAGAAGGGGATAGGCAGGCGAGTATGGAGGGAGGTCGGCAGGCTAGGGATAGACAGAGAGGGCACAGGGGAAGAGAGTTTGTTCGGCGGGCCAGGGAGAAGGGAGGGAGAGGGGAATGCATTCATGACATAAGTCTTTAGTCAGAGGGCTAATTGAAAAGTACATAAAGGCCTAGGTGTGTTTCATCTCTAGGGAGCATAAATATGCAGCTGAAGTGGCAGGGCCAGAGAGTATATAGTGCAGATCTAAAGCTTGAGTGGTATTAAGGGGAAGTTACACTAAGCACACCATAAGACTGAACATTGGGTCCCTTACTTGGGTCCTCACTCCACTTAAAAGGCAATCTGGACAAAACCCTTTTTAGGTTGCACACTAAACAAAATGTCTTCTATTTGCAGGCTGCGCTAAGCGAACAGGTACTATACAGATCCACATGCTAGACCAGGACAGGCTGGGCAGCCAGTCTGTGGTGCGTTCTCTGAGACAGCGGGTAGAACATAAGACCTCGTTGGAAATATCAACAGGGCTGAGAAGCCAGGTCCTGCAATCGTATCCTGAATATCCTGTGGCAAAGACAGAATGGGGGCCTCATTCACGTTATCGTCACTTTGAGATATGGCTGCCAAACCACAGCATGCTATAAGACAGCAGAAGCTAACTTCTAACTTAGCACGAGCCTTGAAAGCCTATTCCCCTATGCTAAGTTCATGCCACCTTCATCTGTGACACTATATGAACCCTATAGCACTAGCTGAATCTGGGTCAGATCTTTCAGACTAGGAAACTGCATCTGGGGATTCCACCAAATTTACGGCAGCCCCTCACAACCAAGGTAAGGCTACTCGTTCATAGCAGTCATCAAACCCTGAAGCAGGACATCAGAGCTGCACATAAACATCTGCCTCGTGCTCTGAATTTGCAAGTCCCTGGCTGCTCTGCAGTATATTCTCCACAGATACAGGGAGTGGGCAGTTTTTCCAAATCAAACAATTACCCTAAAGCTCTATTCAGAAACCCCTTTGAATGTTTCTCTTTATTTGTTTGATGATTCAGTACTTTTGACATGTCACCACTCACTGTTTAGATGAGTTCCTGTTACTCGTGGACTCCCTCCTGGCGCAGTCTTTTCAAAACATGGCCCATGTTGGGAGACTGTGAACCTGCTGGTACAATTATTTGGCTTGATGCTCCCACTCCAAATCCTGATTTGTATTATCCCTGACAAGAATCATTTTGTGCCCAGGGAATTGTTTTCAGTGCATTGCTCACCTTTTGATTCTGTGGTACAGGTAGTAAAGCGTTGGGGAGCTGAAGCTTTAATGGCCAAGATGGATATTGAGGCAGCCTTCTGACTTTTGCCTGTTCATCCTGACTGCTTTCCTCTGTTGGGCTTTGGGTGGGAAGGTCATTTCTCCATGGACCGATGCCTGCCCATGGGTTGGGCCGTTTCCTGCACCCTCTTTGAGCTGTTTAGTACATTCATACATTGGGTCGTGGCTCGAGTACTGGGTAAGGGATATATGGTCCATTATTTGGATGATTTCCTGTTTGTGGGAAAGGCTGAGTCCCGGGCTTGCAAAGAGTTATAGGGGCTTTCTTGTGGACACGAGAGCATTTTGGCACACCCATCGCAGAACAAAAAACAGAGGGCTCAGTTACGTGCCTTACCTTCTTGGGTGTAAAATTAGATTCTGTAGCAATGATTTTGTGCCTTCCGGAGACTAAGGTGATCCAACTGAGATCCATTAAACAGCAATTTTTAGGAGCCAAAAGCGCAATATTGATTAAATTTCAATCCTTGATGGGATTGTTGAATTTTGGGTGTAGGGTGTTCCAACGAGCTGAGTTTTTCTATGAAAGCTGTCTAGAGTCATGGTGGGAATATGTTTGAAATTTCACTATATCTGCAGCTCGAGATGCATCCGTGAAGATCTTCAAATATGGCATTCCTTTTGCAGGATTTAAGTGGGGGTCACTATCTGGCAATCTGATCCCGTTTCAGATTTATTTTTATTTATTTATTTAAAGCTTTTTATATACCGGCATTCGTAGGGCACATCATGTCGGTTTACAGGTAACGGTGAAAGGAAATTACAATGAACGATGATAGCAGGATAGATAGATAACAAGTGAAAGTACATTTTTATAGAAGGTCAACAAGCAAAATAAAATTTGGTTGAACTAAATGGATTTTTAGGATATCCATATTAAAATTAAATAAACCTATGAACTTATAATCAATATTAGGTAGATATATGAACTTATGTACAAATGATGGCAGGGGGTAAAAGGGGGCTGGGAGGGAGGGAGCGGGGAAGGAGATAGAGCTGAGGAGGGGGGTGGGGGGATGGATGTGGGGCAAGGAGGGCTGGGGTGATTCAGAGGAAAACGTTGCCAGGGGGGGAAGGGGCAGGGTAGAATGGGAGGTAGTGGGGCGATGGGGATGGGGCGGGGAGGGGAGCTGAAGTGGTTCGGAAGAGGTCACTGATTAGGATTGAGAGGAGTTGGGGTAGGCCTGTTTAAAAAGCCAAGTTTTGATTCCCAAATCATGACTTAAGTGGAGAAACGTCTATTTCTTTGGCCTCTTTTCTCTCCCATTGCTTCTGTGGGAAAATATCCATGAGTACAGCAAGAACCTTCGAGTTTCCTGTGTGCGATATTTACATCGCATCCATCATTCATTCATTCATTTATTTAACTGATTTCTGGTTTCCTGTTCTCCGTATTTCGGTTTCATGCAAACAACTTTGTCACAATCAAACTGTGAACAAGAACCTGTTAGAGCAGTCTTCTAGAAAGAGCTTGTTAAAACCTAGGGACGTTTGTATAGTTTGTAGGACTTTTAAGCTTAAAGTCTGGGGGTGTCGTCGCCCAGCCTTGCAGAGGTGCCTGAATTTCTCCTCCAATCTTAGCCTCCATTGCTCCTTCCTGAAACATCGTCCATGCTAAGTGGCTTTTTCTGCCCGCTTTTGGAGTGGACGGCTGGCAGGCATTGCGTGCAGCGTCCGGTCAGAGGCACCAACCAGAAGCTAAACATCCAATGCAGCGGAAGCATGACCCTTTCTTCTTCCCGTGGGCCTGGTAAACATCACTTCCTCTTCTGGGCCGCAGGGGCGGGAAGAAGAAAAGGCCATGTTGCTGTTGCCAGCTTCCACAAACACTGACGCTGTTCCACTTCGGGCTTGAATGTGCCGATAGCGTGGGCAGGAACGGCAGCAGTGTTCATTGAAAAACTGTGTGCATCTTGCTGGGATAAAGAGAGGGAGGGAAGAGCAGCGGGAGACCAGGAAGTGCACAACACACCTGCCGGTGCTTGGCGACACACCGGTTGAGAACCGCTGTCCTAGTCCTTCTGTTATCTGAGAGAGTAAATAACCAATTTACATTAACCTGTTCAAGTCCTTTTATGATTTTGTAGACCTCTATCATAGCCCCCCTCAGCTGTCTCTTCTCCAAACTGCCCTAACTTCTTTAGCCTTTCATCATAGGGGAGCTGTTCCATCCCCTTTATCATTTTGGTTGCCCCTCTCTGTACTTTTTCCAGTGCAACCATATCTTTTTTGAGATGCGGTGACCAGAATTAAAAACACAGTACTCAAGGTGCGGTCTCACCATGGAGTGATACAGAGGCATTATGACATTTTCCGTTTTATTAACCATTCTCTTCCTAATAATTCCTAACATTCTGTTTGCTTTTTTGACTGAGCCAATGATTTCGATGTATTATCCACTACGACGCCTAGATATCTTTCTTGGGTGGTAGCTCCTAATATGGAACCTAACATTGTGTAACTACAGCAAGGCTTATTTTTCCCTATACAAGTGATCCACTTTCTAGAGCAGGAATGGCAAACTCCGTTCCTCGAGGGCCACAAACAGGCCAAGTTTCCAGGACATCCACAATGAATATGCATGAGATATATCTGCATGCTCTGCCTCCAATGTATGCAAAACTATCTCATGTATATTCACTGTAATTATCCTGAAAACCTGGCCTGTTCGTGGCCCGCGCGGACCGTAGTTTGCCACCCCTGTTCTAGAGGGAGACTTTAGGATGATTCTCCTGCCTTTAACACCCTCTCCTGATGCATAGAAGAAACAGGACTACAATGCTATAATGCATTGCAATGTGAGTTCTGGCCTTCCTTCAGAGGGCTCAGTTCTGGCCTTCCTGACACAGGCCCTAAATCAGGTCCTTGTCAGTAGAATATGTTCTCTTAGAGATGTTAAGGAATTTCACTTAACCTCGATATTTGGGACTATAGTGATGTACATTGGTTGTAGAGGTATTAAGAAGATTTGGTCCATCTCTTTAAGGGAGATTTTGAGCAAGAATCACAAGGGGGGGTCAATATAAGGTGACGCTCAGAGCAGGAATATGTCTCTTGTTAAGAGTTGGGGCCTCAAGCTGAGAGTGAAACCAGGGAAAGGGAGTCTCTCTTTCCTTCCTTGAAGCTACTGACCGGTGTCCAGCAAGGCCATGGCTCCAGAGGTTCCATACTAGACTCCTGGGCAGTGCCATCAAGCTAATTGGGAGGAATTATGATTTACTAAGTGGTGGGAACCCAGTCTTTAACGAGAGAAGAAGATGCAGGAGGATTGTGAGTACCCAATACTATATCTCTTTGAGAAGAAGGGGGCCTAATTCCCCTGTTTTCATTCTAGATAGGAGGAAGGAAGAAACTGTGATGCCTTTTGAAAAAAAGATCCTGAGAGGAAAAGTGTTTTGTTGCTGCTGATGTTGGTGCTAAATCAATGCTCTAAACTTATGAACCCTGAGAAATCAGTGAATTTTTAAGACACGTGTACGTTCGAGTGGAGGAATAGCCTAGTGGTTAAAGCAGCGGACTATAAACTAGGGAAACCAGTATTCCAATCCCACCACTGCTCCTTGTGACCTTGGGAAAGTCACATTACCCTCTGTTGCCTCCTGTACAAACTTAGGGCCATATTCATTAAGGCTTTCCTCCCATTTTGTGTCAATGGGAAAAATCCTTAGTGAATCAGGTACTTAGATTGTAAGCCCTTTGCGAATGGGGAAATGCCTGCAGTGCCTGAATGTAATCTGTTTTGAAGTATCAAAAAGCAGAATATAAATTCATAAAATAATAAATTTGACTGCTGGAAACCCCAGATTGAAAAACAATGTTGTGGTTTGACGATACCTTTAAGTGAGGCGCTCCCTTATCCCAAGGTGTGAGTTTGTGAGAGGCATCTGTCAGTCCATATACGAAGTTGGAGGTGCAGTCAGAGGGGGGTCACAGAGGGGGAAACATTTTTTTTTTCTGATGCTTTCCCAGTCCAGTTTGAGAAAATACCGCCCTTGCCTCTCTGCGGTTCCCCTACACCATATGCTTGGCCATTTTTATATTTTGAACCTACAGAGATTGGTATTCAGCTCTAGAACAGGCATTAGACCCACTGTCATTTTATGTGCCATGGAAGGGGGTTCCATCAGGTTTTTCTGCAGCTCTGGAAGACTGGTTACCAGTCAGCTGTTAGGCAGCATGTACCCCGACATCTGAACACAACAAGAATTGCTAGGGGATTTCAGTCTGCCAGATGTTGACTGGGACATCCCTGCTTCAATGTATTCTAGATGCAGGGAGATCATGGATTCTCTCCAAAGAGAATTGTAATACAACCCAAACAGGAGAGAGCGATACTGGACCTGCTGCTTACCAACGGGGACAGTATCTCTGATGTTGCAGTGGATGATCATGTGGGATCCTGTGATCGCTGGATGGGGCTGTTCAGTATTAGAGGTGAAGGTTCATTCAAAGGCAATTATCCTAGACTTCAAGAAAACTAATTTTGTTAAAATGGGGGGTATATCAAGTAGTCATTCATTGGTTGGGAAAATCTAGGGGAAGTAGAAGAGCAGTAGGCAAAACTAAAAGGAGATATTGTAAGAGTAAATAAAGGAAAAAGAAAAAAGAAAAAAGACGCCACTATGGTTTTCTAAAGAAGTAGCTGAAACGGTAAGGGAGAAAAGGTTAGCATTCATAAACTACAAGAGATCGCAGAAGGAGGAAGAGAAGTGACAATATCTGGAAAAGGTAAGAGAAGCTGGGAAATCAGTCAGGAATGCAAAAATTCAAATGAAAAACCCCAAAATATGGTAAAATGGGGCAACAAAACTTTTAATAGATATATTACAGATAGAAGAAGTGCAAAAGTGGCATTGTGAGGCTCAGAGGTGAAGGGGAGGAATACATAGAGCCTGATGAGGAAAAAGCAAAACTGCTTAACAAATATTTCTGTTCTATGTTCACTGTGGAAGGTCCTGGAGCAGGACCACATAAAACGAATACAAATAAGACTGGAAGTGAGGTAAAACTCAAATGATTTTCAGAACAGTATGTTCATGAGGAGTTAACTAAACTTAATTAGATAAGGCGATGTGGTCGGACGGGATACATCAGAGGCTATGGAGAGAACTTACAGAAGTCCTGGCAGCTCCGCTCGCTGACCTTTTCAGTGCGTGTTTAGAGTTGGGAGTAGCTCTGGAGAGGGGAAGATGTGGTTCCCATTCATAAAAGTGGAAGTAAGGGGGAGGCTGGGAACTATAGGTTGATTAATCTGACCCTGTGGTGAGCAAATTAATGGAATCAATCGCTGCTAAAACAGAGGACAGAGCAGTTTCTGGAATCCAATGGATTGCAAGACCCGAGGCAGCTTGGTTTTCCAGAGGTAAATCTTGTCAGATGAATCTGATCAATTTTTTTGATTGGGTGACCAGAGAGTTGAATGAAGGGAGAGCATTAGTTGCAGTGCACTTGGATTTCATCAAGGCTCTTGACCCAGTTCCACACAGGAGAATTAAAAATAAATTGAGCGCCCTTGGTATGGGACCTAGAATGGCTGACTGGGTTGGAAACTGGCTGAATGGGAGGCAACAAAGGGTATTGGAAAGTGTAGTTTACTCTGAGGAGGGGTCGTTACTATTGGTGTGCCTCAGTCAGGACCAGTTCCTTTCAATTATTTTCATGAGCGACATAGCAGAAGGATTGCTAGTAAAGGTTTTCCTTTTTGCTGATGATACCAAAATCTGCAACAGGGTAGAGGCCAGGAAGATGTGGGAAAAATGAGGAGGGATCTAGCATGGCTTTACCCAAGGCAAGTCTTGCCTCACAAATCTGCTTCTTTTTTTTGAAGGGGTTAATAAACATGTGGATAAAGGTGAACCAGTAGATATAGTATACTTGCATTTTCAGAAGGCGTTTTGAAAAAGTTCCTCATGAGAGGCTTCTAGGAAAAGTAAAAAGTCATGGGATAGATGGCGATGTCCTTTCGTGGATTGCAAACTGGCTAAAAGACAGGAAACAGAGAGTAGGATTAAATAGAAAATTTTCTCAGTGGAAGGGAATGGGCAGTGGAGTGCCTCAGGGATCTGTATTGGGACCCTTACTTTTCAATATATTTATAAATGATCTGGAAAGAAATACGACGAGTGAGATAATCAAATTTGCAGATGATACAAAATTGTTCAGAGTAGTTAAATCACAAGATTGTGATAAATTGCAGGAAGACCTTGTGAGACTGGAAAATTGGGCATCAAGATGGCAGATGAAATTTAATGTGGATAAGTGCAAGGTGATGCATATAGGGAAAAATAATCCATGCTATAGTTATACAATGTTAGGTTCCATATTAGGTGCTACAACCCAAGAAAGAGATCTAGACGTCATAATGGATAACACATTGAAATTGTCGGTTCAGTGTGCTGCGGCAGTCAAAAAAGCAAACAGAATGTTGGGAATTATTAGAAAAGGAATGGTGAATAAAATGGAAAATATCATAATGCCTCTGTATCGCTCCATGGTGAGACCGCACCTTGAATACTGTGTACAATTCTGGTCGCCGCATCTCAAAAAAGATATAATTGCAATGGACAAGGTACAGAGAAGGGCTACCAAAATGATAAGGGTAATGGAATAGCTCCCCTATGAGGAAAGACTAAAGAGGTTAGGACTTTTCAGTTTGGAGAAGAGACGGCTGAGGAGGGATATGATACAGGTGTTTAAAGTCATGAGAGGTCTAGAACGGGTAGATATGAATCGGTTTTTTACTCTTTCGGATAATAGAAAGACTAGGGGGCACTCCATGAAGTTAGCATGTGGCACATTTAAAACTAATTGGAGAAAGTTCTTTTTCACTCAACGCACAATTAAACTCTGGAATTTGTTGCCAGAGGATGTGGTTAGTGCAGTTAGTATAGCTGTGTTTAAAAAAGGGTTGGATAAGTTCTTGGAGGAGATGTCCATTACCTGCTATTAATTAAGTTGTCTTAGAAAATAGCCACTGTTATTACTAGCAACAGTAACATGGAATAGACTTAGTTTTTGGGTACTTGCCAGGTTCTTATGGCCTAGATTGGCCACTGTTGGACACAGGATGCTGGGCTTGATGGACCCTTGGTCTGACCCAGTATTTCATGTTCTTATGTTCTTAAAGCTCAAGGAATGGTTTAGAGACTGACAGCCAAGATTTAATGCTAAAAATGCAGAGTAATGCATTTAGGATGCAAAAACCCAAGGGAGAGATACCGCATTGGAGGCAAAGTTTTTCTAAGAACAAAGGAAGAGCGGGATCTGGGACTGATTGAAACTGATGATCTTAAGGTGGCCAGATAAATGGATAAAACCAGAAAGGTCTCAGTTCTAAAGCATATAGGTATAGACAAAGATCTAAACATGTACACCCTAGAGCAGAGGTTCCCAAACCTGCTACTGAGGCAGTGCATGCAAATTTACCTCATGTGTAATCATTGTGGATATCCTGAAGATCTGACTGACTGGGGGTCCTCTGGGACAGGTTTGGGAACCACTGCCCTAGAGGAAAGGTAACAGAGGGGAGATATAATAGAGATGTTTAAATATCTCCATGCACAGGAAGTGAGCCTTTTTCAGTGGAAAGGAAGGTCTAGAATAAGAGGTCAGCAGGTTTCAGTAAGTTTCAACAGTGTTCTACGTAGGACCCTGGAAGACCTACCCCCTAGGTTTGGACCCAGAAGGTGCATATTAAGGGAAGTAAGTGACAGTACCTCCGGATGAATAGATAGACTGATGGCTTGATCCATCCCTTGTGTGCTTTGCACACATGTTTGAAAAGTGCTAAAAAGAAGTGTTGCAGTTCACAAGCTTTCCAGACAGCCGAGATCCTTTCTTCAGTGGCAAATACAGAAAGGCTCACTGTCCCCAGCAGATATGATTAATGTTTGAACTCTTCCTACCTGTTTGTTTTATCAATGTAGGTTTAAAAATTGAGTACACTTTTTTTTTGTCTTTTAAGCAAACCATGCACGCAAGACCCAGACGGCTGAAGATGCTACTCTTGTGTTTGTGACTGACTTGTGTCGTTCCAATAGATGTTCTCTATAACTCTGACTGACACAACTCTGTTCTCTAATCAGATAGGAGAAGGATAGTCTGCACACACTTTGCCAGGGCCCTGGGTGCTTCTGATCATTGTTCACTTTTTAAGAAGCAAAATGTTTTCTTTGTTTGCTTAATTTTTTCATAACTGCAGAGTCTTAATTTCAGGAAACCCCTGTACTAATTGATTTCTTTGCTCGGCTACCAGACATTAAGCAGCTATAGGCTTTGCAATTCAGGATGAGTACACTGATGTCAGCACCTGGACATGAGGGTTCTCTGGTATCAGCTGACAGAGGACACTAATGGCTCATTACAGGAGGCTCCCGCCTGCTAACGGAGCTATGTAGTGAACAACAGAACAGCGGAAAGCAAATGTCTGCCTTGAGGAGGGACCAAGGATTGAACTCAGAAAATGCCAGAGAAGTCTTCCAGCTGATATTTATCTGAGAGATCTTCCTAATGAGGATGGCTGGGTGGCTGAAATCCGGCAGAAACATTCTGGCTGTGATGACAGCAAGTGCAGACAAAGCATGTTCCCATGACAGATTCTGAGAAATAACCCTTCTCGGCATTTAATCAATAGTGGCTCTGGAACAATTATTCCCTTGCAGATGATTCATCTAGTCATGGATGATGGAGATGCTCCAGGTGCAGTATGAAAAGGATGTCATTATAACCACCAGACTGTTACAGCTTATGCTCAGAGATCCTAGTACAGTACCATTAAGTCGTCTATTTAATTGCAGAAGCTACAGTTGTTATGGCAGTGGATTTCCAGGTCTTCAGGCCACATTAGGTGATGTGTTGCTAATATATTGGCATGTGATGTGAGGGGCCTTGCAGTCTTGCGCCAGACTCATGCCCAGGGTAATGGATGACATCCGGAGGACTCCAGAGCTGGTAAACCTAGATTGGCCATGCACCATTGCTTTTAGAGCAAGCTTATCAATGGAACTATGTTCAGCTCACTGAGAGAGCAGAGAAGAGATTCTACTGCTGGTTTTCTGGGAAAAAAAAAGAAGCTGATTTCTCCACTTTTTATAGCTGAAAGCACCAAAGTCATTCTTTCTGTTGCAGCAGGTAAGGAAGAAAATCATCAGCAGAGGCTGTTTTTGGATTCATCATTGATTGTAAGCGGATTGCCATGAAGCGTTCTAAGAATGAATAAAATTGTATTTGGAAACTGTGCTCTCTGAGGCTCTCTTTTCTATAAACCTGGTTTATAGCTAATTGAGATTTCAGAGCAGCAAATGGTGCATGTAAATCACAAAGCCGACCGGAAGAAGGAAGCGTCCATTATCCCTCTTGTGATCTTACACAGCAGAGTTCTGAAAGAACTAAAAAATGAAACCGCAGATTTATTATGTAATCTCTAACCTGCCATTCAAATCATCTATAGTACCCGAGGGTGGCCAACGTAACACCCAGGTTCCAGGCGTGAACTGCAGACCGGTGAGCTTGACATTGGTAGAAGGTATTCTGAAGAACTGGCCAACTGGATAGACATAGATTAATGTGGCAGAGGCAGCATAGATTTAGCAAAGGGAAGTCTTATCTTACAAATCTGTTAGAATTTTTTGAAGGGGGTTAATAAACATGTAGACAAGGGTGAGTGAGTTGATATAGCATGTCTGGATTTTCAAAAGGTGTTTGACAAAGTCCCTCATGACAAACTCATTAGGACAGTGGTTCTCAACCTTTTTTTTTTTGTTAGGACACAGCTGACAGATGATGCACGCGTGATGCACTGAGCACGCGATCATCACAGGGCTAAACGTAAACATACTCTGCAGCCACAGGAACCCCCTAAACCTCAACAGTGGGTGCAGAGCAGAACTAGGATATTTCTCTGCACAACACACCATACAGAAAAATATATTCTGGTCCTGGTGTCGTCTCAGTAACAGCAACACAAACTCCCTCTACTACCCAATGCATTGTAAAATACAAAATTTGAAAAAAAGAACACCTACTCAGCACATGTGTGGCAAACCTGCCATACTACAGCAGCATTAACTACAAAGACTAAATGGCACTAGCCCTACCTATGAAAAGGCAGCAATGCATGTCCTATTGAGAAAACACAATAAATAAATCTGATACAAATGCCTGCATGCACGTAAAATCCCTCACCTCTGTCACACACATAGAACCGACCTCTAATTACACATGTGAAGACAATAACTGGAATGAACCCCTGCCCCCCAAAAGCCCCTCTGCATGCAGTGCAAATTTGGAGAATTAAAAACACTAAGGGATAGATTTTTAAAGTTATGCGCGGGCATAGATTTGTTTGCGCAACCCGGAGCAAACAAATCTATCCCCGATTTTATAACATGCGTTGTGCAACCTGCGCGCGCCGAGACGAGCAGCCTGCCTCCGTTCCCTCTGAAGCCGCTCCGAAATCGGAGCGGCCTCAGAGGGAACCCTGCCCCCCCCCCACCTTCCCCTCCCTAACCCAGCCCCAGCCCTAAATAAATCCCCCCCTACCTTTGTTAAGAAAGTTACGCCTGCCCAAGGAAAGGAATACGACGAGTGAGGTTATCAAATTTGCAGATGATACAAAATTATTCAGAGTAGTTAAATCACAAGCAGATTGTGATAAATTGTAGGAGGACCTTGCAAGACTGGAAGATTGGGCATCCACATGGCAGATGAAATTTAATGTGGATGTTAGAAATCAGCTCCTGTGGAGGGAGGAGTTAGCAATCTGTAGCGAATCAGCTTCCGTAGAGGGAGGAGTTAGCAATCTGTTAGGGTTCTCCGTGAGGAGTAGCAATCTGTTATGAAAGGCTCCTGTAGAGGGAGGAGTTAACAAACTACGGTATTAAGGTATAGACTGCGGAGTAGCAATCTGTTATGAATCTGTAGCTGAAGACTCCTGATGAGAAGGAGTAGCAATCTGTTACCAGCGGAGTGCTTGGAGAGAGCACCCAGCTGTAGAGGAATGTAGATAGGTAGATCCTTGGGCTGATGGCAGATGACTGCGCCCCCAGGAGGATATCCTGAGAGGGACCACCGGCTAGGCTTGGGTATGGAGACAGACACAGATAGTTCTTTTATTAGACAGGTAGTAGAACCACCAGAGGTGGCAGTAGTGAGCTGATATGCCTGGCAGGGCTGAAGTCCCTCAGGTCCTGGAACAGCGATCCAAGGGCTGCTGAGCTGTAGTGAAACTATAGATAGTGAGTAGTCAGAGTAAGCAGTGTTCATAGCCAGAACTAGATGACAAAACTCACATAAGGTCTTCAGGAAGCTCAGTAGCTGGAAAGGGTTAGGTCCTCGAGGAGCGAGTACCTGGTTCCAGGGAAAGCTCTGAGAGAACGATGGTAACTCACAAATGTCTGTATCTGCGATAGCTTCCCGGCAGTAGAGAATCTTCAGAGTATTCAGGAATATGGGCCCTCGAGGAGAGAGTATCGGTTCCTATCTGCAATCTGAAATAAAAAAAAGAGAGCGAGGCCACCGAGGAACGGGTACCCCTGGTAAGTCCGAGGAGGCAGAGTAGCTTGGATGAATCCTTATCCGTATCTGTGTCCTTGCTAACTCAGTCTGTTAGCGTTTACTGAGACCTTTTATATTGGAAGAGGATGACGTCATATCAGGGGGACGCCCCCGAGGTTTGCGCCCTTGCTGGTACATCAATCGGAGCGAGCGAGCGCGCCCTACATCATCAGGCAACATGGCGGATCCGCAGCGTCATGTCGGTCCAGGGACGCCGGAGGGAGACGGCAGGAAGACGCCGCGGCTGCTAAGCATCCATCAGACCCGGAGGGAGTCGCCACAGAGGTAAAGAGGGCGGAGTGAGGGCGTCGAGCAGCGACGGACGCAACAGTGGACAAGTGCAAGGTGTTGCATATAGGGGAAAAATAACCCTTGCTGTAGTTACACGATGTTAGGTTCCATATTAGAAGCTACCACCCAGCAAAAAGATCTAGGCATGATAGTGGATAATATTTTGAAGTCGTCTCCTGGCCTTACTATTTAAGGCAGGCTCTGCCATTCGGTTTTGCCTTGCCAACAGGTCACCACACTTTCTGTCATGTGCTTAGTTGCTGCTCGTTTGTGTTCTTGTTCCTGTATCTGACCTTGTTTCAGTCTTTGTGTTCCTGTTCCAGTCCTTGTGTTCCAGTTCCAGCTTCCTGTTTCCTGATTACCCTTTGGACAGATTCCTTGGCTTTGACCCTTGCTTGGACCTGACCTTTTCTCCAGCTGACTGTCTTAGGACTTGGCCTTTCTTAGGCACCTGCCTACTTGCAAGTCCAGACTTAAGTTGTTCCTAACTACTCGCCTGCCTCTGTCTGTCCAGGCTTCTGGAACCAGGCCTTGTCTTCAACTTTGCTCCTTTGGACCCTGCGTCTCCGCTGCTTCCTGGCGCCCTGCCTTGGACACTCTCTCCAGGATCAACCATGCGGAGGATCGCCTAAGACCAGCCAGCCCCGGTTCCCAAGGGCTCAACCTGTGGGGAACGAGGGCTGGTATTGGCGAAGCTCCAGTCGGCCTCTGCTTCCTGTTCAGCCCCGCCCCGTGGGGGTTTCCCCATGGGTAGCACCAACTCCACCTCGGGCCAAGGGTCCTCCTCCGCAACATGAAGCTCATTTAAGACTAATCGGAGAAGATTCTTTTTCACTCAACGCACAATTGAACTGTGGAATTTGTTGCCAGAGGACGTGGTTAGTGCAGTTAGTGTAGCTGGGTTTAAAAAAGGTTTGGATAAGTTCTTGGAGGAGAAGTCCATTAATGGCTATTAATCAAGTTTACTTAGGGAATAGCCACTGCTATTATTTGCATCAGTAGCATGGGATCTTCTTGGTGTTTGGGTAATTGCCAGGTTCTTGTGGCCTGGTTTTGGCCTCTGTTGGAAACAGGATGCTGGGCTTGATGGACCCTTGATCTGACCTAGCATGGCAATTTCCTATGTTCTTACTGGAGCTATACTGGTTTTAATGTAGCCATGGTGATGCTGCCATATTCTGCATATCTTCAGCTTGTAGGACGGGCATTAAAGGCCGATGCAATATTGGCATTAAAGCTGGCAAATAACTACCATAGTATAGTCTACTACGTCAGTTATAGAGGATATACGGCAAATAATGATAAGGTGAGAAATCCCCTGTGTGTGTCATTCAATACTGCTTAAATGACCATTCATAGTAGGCAGACAGAAACATGTTTTTGTGCCCTATTTCTAAATACATGATTATTTTTTTAATTATATATCACCCCAATGACTTTTGTTTTCACGTCTATACAACTTTGTATAAAACCATTATACATATCAATTTATTGCTTGAATCCCTTGTACATATCTTATCCCCATGTGTCTGTTTTCACCCTCCCCCCGCCCCCCCCTTTGTCATGACTACCCCTACCCCTCCCTCCCTAAGTTATTTAGTTTCTTGCTCTGTTACTGCATTAGTTTCTTGCTCTGTTACTGCATTTATGTTACATACTGTTATTTGTAAAGGCTTCTGCCTATATATCTTATGGTTGTAAGTTACTTGTAAACCGGCACGATGTGCAAACAGCTGTCGGTATATAAAATTAAATAAATAAATAAATAAATGTAAAATCTACTTAGCTGTGGCACTTGCAACTTTCACCATTCACCAACAATAGTGCCCCGACACGGGGCATAAAAAGGTTTCTCTGTCTGACTGATGATTAAATAAAAGGCAAAGAAGGCTATGCCTGGCCGGTTTTAATTCTGGCTGGTACCTAACCCCCGACATGTTGGTTAACAGATGTGTTAAAAAAATGATCACTTGGCGCAAACCCAGTCACAAGTGCTCCCACCTATTAATGGGGCATTTGCTCAAGGGGGCAATGATCCGAGTAAGCGATCCAAAATCCATATAAAGAAGAAAATAACACTATAGGAAAAATTGTGGTGAAGTGAGTACAGTTTCTCAAAAGACATTCCCCACCCACCGGGTAATGGGTGGAGTTTGTGACACAGGACTGTGAGTTCTCAGCCTCTCTCTAGAAGAAATTATGCAAACCATTATGCCGCTGTAACTATGAATTGCAGGGCAGGGAAACATTAGAAAACTGTTTATTTCATAAATTAACAGACCAAAAGTTTAGAATGCCAGTCGGCCTCTAACGTAAACAAGAATCCCAAATTCTCGGAACAGGGAGCCAGACTTTGCCTCCCTGTGCGCCACTATTTAGAAATAGGTGCCGGATTATCTGGTGGGGAAAAAAACAATAAAAAGCCAGAGCAAGGTTAACACTATCTGTCAGAGACGTGCTTTTACTTCAGCTTTAGGGCAATTGCTTGATCGTTCTGAGGCTCTCAGGCTGGAGAAGGAACGGAGCCCAGTGCTGACGAAAGGATCTTTCGGTGGTTCCTGTCGTTCCAGTCTTGTAAAAAGAAAAGTCTCAGCCAGTGCTGCGCGGGTGTCGGACAGAGTAAAGGAGAATGAGATCTAAGGAGGACATGCAGGGACGTTGACCTTCCGAAGGGAGCCATTCGTCCAGAGATAATCCGCTGGGATGCTGCTTTTAGAGCAGGCAGGGCAGTGCGGGTGCCCTGCGTCGGAAGCCGCCCTGCTTTGCGGCTTCCAGCCGTCTGACGTTAAACAGCTCGGTAGCGTTTCTTCTCGGCCAGCTGATTTATTAAAGTGAGATATTCCTGGAGATGGCCACACTGACTTTAGTGAAGCATGTGACTAGGGACACAGTCTCTGGATGAGGGAGTCACCCTTGCTGAGCTGAATATTATGGGACAATGAATAGCAGCCGGTTGTATTAGGTTTCATTTTTAATTACTATAATAATACTTATCATTTTTATAGTGCTACTGAATGTACCCACAATACTTAGTACTAAACAAGGCGGTATCAGTCTTTCCGGGGGGAGCCTTGTTCTAGTAGTGTTGGGGCATTCCTTCCTTCTCCCATCCTTAAATATTACTTAGAGCAGTGGTTCTCAACCTTTTTTCGGCCGGGACACACCTAACAGATGGTTCTCACATGTGTGACGCACTGAGCATGTGACCTTCATGGGGCTAAATGTAAATATACATTCTACATCCTCAGGAACCCCTTCGACCCCCAAAAATGGGTGCAGAGCAGAACTAGGGCATTACCCGTACAACTCACCATACAAAAAAGATATTCTGGTTCTGATGACATCTCAGTAAAAGCAAAACAAACTCCCTTTACTTGCAGGCACAATACCCCTCTTATGAAAAGACAGTAATTTACCTCTAATGCATGTCCTATTGAGAAAATACAACAAATAAGATTGATACAAATGCCTACATGCTAGTAAAATACCTCACCTCGCTCACACACCCTTCACCAAGTACAGAAAAAACACAAATTATAAATATGGAGACAGAAACTGGAATGGAAAACCAAAAAAGCCACTCTGCATGCAGTGCAAACCTGGAGAAATGGAAAGAGAAATATAGCACCTAACATAATCCCAGGATCTGCAATAATGCACACAAACTAACCCGCACAAAGTTACACCTGCATTATGGAATACACTCAAACAGTAACAACCATAATCTAAGAAATACAACTATTAAACCAGGCCGTAAACACTAATACACCTCCTATTAGGAAATCAGAGCAAGCCAAGTTGCTCTAGATCCCCACACAGAAATAATTCTAAAACTATACTAATAAATGTTACAAAACAGCTGATGAACAGGATACTCCACCAATTAAAAACTCATAAAAAGTATTAAAAATTGTCCAAATATCAATAAAATATTTCAAAACTGCAGACACATCACATAATACCCAATAATTAAAATGGCAGTCAATCAAGAAAAATAAACTTTAAAAAGCCACCTTTACTTACCCTCTCCAGCAACTCTCCTACTCCTTTTCCTTGCAGGCCAATAGCACTCACCAGAAGCAGCAGTGGCTGCTGAAGCTCTGTCCTCAAGGTCTTCTTCCTTAGGGCCCCCAACCAGTCACTCATACACAGTCTCTGTCTCACACAAACCAGTAATCTCCCTAATCAGTCTCTGTCTCTCACACGCACACACCAGTCACCTCCTTGACTAGTCTCTGTATCACACACACCAGTCATCTCCCTGACTAGTCTCTCATGCACACAGAAACCAGTCACCTCGCTGACCAGTCTCTGTCTCTCACGCAGACACCAGTCACTTCGCTGACCAGTCTCTGTCTCACACAGAGACACCAGTCACCTCGCTGACCAGTATTTGTCTCACATACACACACACCAGTCACATCCCTGACCAGTGTCTGTCTCACTCACACACACCAGTCACGTCCCTGACCAGTGTCTGTCTCACTCACACACACACCAGTCACATCCCTAACCAATCTCTGTCTCTCACATACACACCCACACCAGTCACCTCCCTGACCAGTCTCTGTCTCTCTCTCACACACACACACACCAATCATCTCCCTGACCAGTCTCTGTCTCACATACAAACACACCGGTCACCTCCCTGAATAGTCTCTGTCTCACACACACCAGTCACCTCCCTGACCAGTCTCTGTCTCACACACACACACACACCAGTCACCTCGCTGACCAGTCTGTCTCACACACACTAGTCACCTCCCTGACCAGTCTCTTATGCACACAGACACCAGTCACCTCGCTGACCAATCTCTGTCTCACACACACACACACCAGTCACGTCCCTGACCAGAGTCTGTCTCACACACACACACCAGTCACGTCCCTGACCAGAGTCTGTCTCACACACACACACCAGTCACCTCCCTGACCTGTCTCTGTCTCACACACACACCAGTCACCTCCCTGACCTGTCTCTGTCTCACATATACACACACACCAGTCACCTCCCTGACCAGTCTCTGTCTCACATATACACACACACCAGTCACCTCCCTGACCAGTCTCTGTCTCACACACACATCAGTCACCTCCCTTACCAGTCTCTGTTTCACATACACACACACACCTGTCACCTCCCTGAACAGTCTCTGTCTCACATACATCAGTCACCTCCCTGACCAGTCTCTGCTCACACACATACACCAGTCATCTTCCTGACTAGTCTGTCTCTCTCTCACAGAAACACATGACCTCTGACCATGGTCTCTCTCAATCACACACAAGCTCTCTCACTTACATACAAGCTCTTAATCAAATACAAATACTCTTAATCCCATTCTACCACACACCCACAAAGCTGCCACTCGCGCACCTAGGCACCCATTCTACCACACACACACATACACACACACAAAGCTGCCATTCATGCACTCAGGCACCCATTCTACCACACACACACACAAAGCTGCCACTCACGTATTCAGGCACCCATTCTACCACACACACACACAAAGCTGCCACTCACGTATTCAGGCACCCATTCTACCACATTCACACACACACAAAGCTGTCACTCATGCACTCAGGCACCCATTCTCCAACACATACCTCCCCCCACACACACAAAGCTGCCACTCATGCACTCAGGCACCCATTCTACCACACACACACACACAAAGCTGCCACTCATGCATCCAGGCATTCATTCTACCACACACACACACACACACACACACACACAAAGCTGGCATCCAGCCTCTCAGGCACCCATTCTACCACACACACACACACACACACAGCTGCCACTCATGCACTCAGGCAACCATTCTACCACACACACACACAAAGCTGCCACTCACGCACTCAGTCACCCATTCTGCCAAACACACAAAGCTGCCACTCACGCACTTAGGCACCCATTCCATCACACACACACAAAGCTGCCACTCATGCACTTAGGCACCCATTCCATCACACACACACAAAGCTGCCACTCATGCACTCAGGCACCCATTCTACCACACACACACAAAGCTGCCACTCACGCACTCAGGCACCCATTCTATCACACACACACAAAGCTGCCACTCGCACATGCAGGCACTCATTCTACCACACACGAAGAAAGTTGCCACTCACGTACTCATTCTACCACACACGCACACACATGCTCTCACTCACGCACCCAGGCACCCATTCTACCATAGGCACACAAAGCTGCCACTCACTCACATACACTCACGTGGAGCCTCTTCTTATTGCTTGGCCCAATATGTCTGGCCTCCACTCTTCAGCCGCCACCAGCTTCTCCTCTGACAGCGGCACTCAGTGTCTCCTTGCTCTTCGGCCCGCCAACCCGGCCTCCGACAGCAGCATGCACGGTCTCTCCGCACTTCAGCTGCCACCGGCCCGGCCTCTGGCGCGCCTCGCAGCGTCTCTACGCACTTCAGCCACTGCTGGCCTGTCCTCCAACGGCAGCGCTCAGCTTCTCTCTGCTCTTCGGCCCGCCAGCCCGGCCTCTGGCGGCAGCGAGCATGGTCTCTCTGCACTTCAGCCGCCACCGGCCTGACCTCCGATGGCGATGCTCAGCGTCTCTCTGCTCTTCGGCCCGCCAGCCTGGCCTCTGGTGGCAGCGAGCATGGTCTCTCTGCACTTCAGCCGCCACCGGCCTGACCTCCGATGGCGATGCTCAGCGTCTCTCTGCTCTTCAGCCGCCGCCGGCCCGGCCTCCGGCGGTGGCACTCCCCTATCAACTGCATCGGCCAGTCCACCCCTGGGGAGAAGGGAAGCACAAGTGGGGCAGTGGGACACCGGGAGCCGCGACACACCTGCCGGTGCTTGGCGACACACCGGTTGAGAACCGCTGACTTAGAGATACCATGAGAAATGTTTCCTCAGGTTTATACACTTTTTTGAAAACTAGTCTGATTTGGTATTTCCTTCTATTTACATTTTTCTAATTATCCTGATTAGCCCACAGTTATATAGTAGCATAGTAGGCTCAGTGCAGACAAGACAAGGAGTCCATCAGATCCAACATTCTTTTGATTGCCTAACACGTGATGGTTTCCATTTCTATAAACAAAATGGCCAGTAAAGAAGCTGAAGGTGATTAAATTGTTTCTAATTGAGGGGATAACTTTCAAAGGCATCTACGCATATAAAAAATGGATTTGTGCATACAAATGGCTTGGTATAACATTGCCTGTGGGTTTGTGCACATTAAAGGGTATGTTTGTAACTGGATTTTGTGCACACTTATCTGTGGTGGGTGAGCTTATTGGTGTTGTCTCGGATCATTTTTAACGTGAACTTATATGCACAAGTTTGCTTTGAGAATTGGTATAAATTATGTGTGTGACAACCCCATAAATTACCCGTCATGTGTACCCTCCCTGTGGATATATTGTTTTAGAAAGCATTGCTTTTACAGTCTATGAGACTTTTAAAGATGAGAGGATGGGTGAGCCTGTTATGTTGAGAGACAGAAAGAGAGAGAGAGAGATGGAGAATAACTAATTCACTTAAAATGAAATGCTGGGCAGCTTACTTGCAGATTGATCATTTCAGAAATATAAATGTGATAGGCTCTCATAACTCACAGATACAGCCATCAGCGTGCTGTTCTGCAAGTAACTCACACAGGCCACGAAAGTCTCTGACAATGCTGACTTATTCCTTTTCCTACTGACAGGCTGCCAAAAGACTCATCAAGGCCATGGGGACAGAAAACATGGCCTAGTTTATGGCTGTTTTTTAAATCCCTGTGATATATGCTTTAAAATTAGATTACAATGATGTTAAACACCACTCCGAAGCAGTGCAATTAATTCATATTAAGTGTATTTAATTTTAGCAAGGAGGTTTCCTATTAGTTCACAGTCACTTAGATTTCTGCCTTTCAGTTATTCATGTTTTATTCATTTTATAGTTCAGGCTACAACCGGGATCCAGGATTTTGTATTTGCAGAAACTGATGGCCGAAAGCACAAAGTCAGGAGATCTTGGGGGCTCCCTGGACCCCAGGTGTTGTCACCATGTTAGCTACTCTGAGATGCATTTTGAGCAATGTGCTTATGTATTTCAGATCTGGAAAAATCCAGGATTTTGCATCACATTGATACTGTGCATTAACTCCTTTCCTACCGAGGTATTTTAGCAGGGCATTAATTTGCTAGTGCCTGGCATGGTGTGCCTAGCTGCGGCAGTAAAGAGGCTGCAATAGCAGTCAGCCAGTATATTGCCATCCAATAAACCTTGACATACATACCAGTGAGGCAAGCAGTTCCAGTGCACTTGCACTGAGAGAGCCATCACAAGTAGCACAGGACAATCATTCTTTCTTGTACCTTTGATTTATTGTGGATGAAGAGGTTAGGTTTAGAGTCAGATTTAAGGATCGAGCAAATAAAGTCCAGAAAGCCCTACATGTCCTTTTGTTTGCACAGTTTTGAAAAAAAAAGCATTGTTATCCTAAAAGGTGAATTTTCAAAAGTTGCATGCATAAAAATAAGCACATACGCATGTAAATAGCATATCCTCCTAAAGATGCTGTTTTATAAACCTCAAACATATATGCATAAGTAAGGGTTCACGAGAAAATTTGTGTGTGTAAGAAAGGGGGATGGGCCAGGGGCATTCTGGGGCAGGACCAGCGGCATTCTGGGACAGGACCAACATTTATGTTTGTAAATTGCTATTTTATAAGAGATTTATGTGTGTAGATTTGGCAGCTTATTCGCATATATTTACACCTGCTCTTTATCTGGCAAAAGTGATAATAAATGTCTTCAAATCGATATACTGTCTGGGTGGGGGCTCTGGGTGAAATGGGAGTTGAGGCTGAAGGAGGGTGTAGATGACCTGCAGATGGACTGGGCACACTGATAGACTGATAGACTAATTAGTAAAACTGATGATTTCGTTATCACACACGTTAGAAAATCTCCCGAGTTACGCACATAAAACCCGACTCATGGGGGGGCACTTTCATATAAATTATGTAGGTTAAATCTCCACGTGTATATTCTTAAAGTTAGACATAAAAATATGCGGATATAACAGTTCCACGCCACTTATCCAGATAAATTCTGATTTATCTGACTGTCTTGAAAGCAGCACATATCTGGACAATTTCTGATTTATCCGGCACTTACATTCGGGCCAATACAGTACAGTGCGCACTGTTAACCTGCCATTGGTCGCGCGTTTTCCCTTACCCCTTATTCAGTAAGGGGCGGAAAACGCGCGTCCAACCCGCCGAACCTAATAGGGCCCTCAACATGCAAATGCATGTTGAGGGCCCTATTAGGTATCCGCGCACAATTCAGTAAGTAAGTAAAAACTGCTTTTCTGTGCACCCTCCGACTTAATATCATGGCGATATTAAGTCAGAGGTCCCGAAGGGTAAAAAAAAGTAAAAGAAAAAAGAAAAATAATTTTTTGAAGTCGGCCGGCGGCTGTCAGGTCGAAAACCGGATGCTCAATTTTGCCGGCGTCCGGTTTCCGAGCCCGTGGCTGTCAGCGGGCTCGAGAACTGACGCCGTCAAAATTGAGCGTCGGCTGTCAAACCCGCTGACAGCTGCCACTCCGGGCCAAAGGGAGGCGTTAGGGACGCGCTAGTGTCCCTAGCACCTCCATTTGCCTGTTTCTACCGCCAGACCTAATTTAAATACTGAATCTTGCGCACAGGCGAGTGGCCTGTGCGTGCGCCAGGAGAGCGGGCATTTGCCCGCTCTCCAGCGGACTTTACTGAATCGGCTCGATTATCTAGACAAGTCTTAAAAGTGCTACTAATCCAGCTAAGTCAGATTACTGGATAAATCTTAAAAGCCCTACTTATCCTACTAAGTCAAATAGCAGGGTAGCTTTAAAAAAACACTAGTTATTTGGCTATCTGGTTTAGCCAGTTAAGTAGCATTTTTAAGACTTATCTGGATAAGGAGCAGCTTTGCAGATTCTTAGCTGGATAACTTATATTTGAACTTATATTTATTTATTTATAGCTTTTATATACCGACATTAGTGTGCAACATCATACCGGTTTACATTTGAACTGACAGTTGGAAAGTACAACAAACAGGAACAGGGAGGGGGATAAAAAGGAACAACAAAGAAAGCCAGGCGGAGCAGAAAATAAAAATGAAAATACAACTAATAAGTTATATACTGCAGTGTAGGAGAAAAACATAGTACAAAATTATTTACAATATAATATACAAATTGAATGTAGCTAAGACAAAACGCGTCCTGCTTCCTTCACAGCATCACGTGACCACCTAGAACAGTGTAAAACCTAAAATAAAAATAATAAAACAAAAAACATTTTGCCTTTGTTGCTGCTGCTGCTCAGGAATTTTTGCTTGGCAGGAGGGAAAAGCTTATTGCAGGTGTCTGATGAGATTGCTATCGTTTTGGTGGTCATGAGGACGATGGCTTTGGGAACCAAGTATAGTATATATTTACGCATATTTATAAATGTGCATGCATTTTGCAGGGTACCTGTACGTATATCATATATGTACAAGTGAGAAATACAGAAGTATATTTTTGCATGCCCATATTCACATGTAAATGGGAGTGCAAACAGTAGGTATGTGCATTCTTTGGTCGATTTGTTTCATTCGTTTTGGCGGTACGCTGAAATAATGCTCCCCCAACACATATCTCATGAATGGACAGTAGGCGCAGTATGTGTGTATGTGGGTGGTCACCTACATATGCATATACCATCCATTTTGCATGCCTACTATCCCTTCGTGAGCTATTCGTGTACCGCTGAAACAAATTGATAAATGAATACACATCCCTAGCGCACAGCTGTTTTAAAGGTATCCTCCATGGATTTAACTTACTTGCAATTTCTGGAAAGGAAAAAAACATTCTGGAGAAGCAAATCTTGTGCCTGATCCTTAAACTTAGCACTTTCAGACAAAAGTCTTGCTGGGCTTTCTATACAAGTTTTTTTTTTTTTAGTTTCTGCAGAAATATCTTCCCTTTCAGAATTTGCAGGAAGTTACAATCTTGGGCAAAAGATGCAATGAAGTCTATATTCAGACACAGTCCGGGGGTCATTTATCAAAATGTGATAAGGTGTTTTCGCATGCAAAAAGCCCTGTTAATGCAAATTCCAAGTTAGGGGTGGATTAGCCTGCCTGTGAAGAGCTATTGCACAGCCATAACACCTCTTTGGATTGTGTTAGTGACCATTGCCATTTGTCCTGTAAGGCTTATTTCAGACAATTAGAGAGAGAGAGAGAAACTCGAGGTGGGGATTAGGTAAGTGTGTAGGGGGTTAGGGGCCACTTTGACATGCTACGTGACACCTACGAACAGAACAGTGGTCTCTTGTGAAGATTTGCTGGCCTTCGGAGTGAGGAAACTCACTCCAAGATGAGATTTGGGCAATGTTCTCTCAACCTAGCTTGATGGTACCCAGGTAGAGAGTCCATCAATAAATACTATATTAGCATAAAACACACCCCTTTTGCTATCACATGCGGTATTTACCATATTTTGATAAATCCAGGCCTTAACCGGTTAACTCAACTCCTCCCAGTTACGCCCCAGGAATGCCTCTAACTTAGCCAGCTAAATTCTAGTTGTATATCTTATTAGCCAGCTATAATTTAGCAGGATGAGTGCCCAAATATTCATTTAGCTAGATAACTTCTGAGTTAGCCGGCTAAATGCTTTTGAATATGGACCTCAATATTTATGAAGTGTGCAAACTGACTGGCAGTCTTTTTGCATTTCCTTTCCCCTTAACTTTACTGATTCTTAAATGTGTGCCTTGATTCTTGGCTGGTGGTAGGCACAGAAGTAGAAATATTGACTGGGCCGCGGACAGCAGTGAAATTGCACTTGTATGAGTTATAAAGGCACTTGGCAAAATAAGTACAAAATGCAGCAAGAAAGAATAAAACCTGTGGAAATGTTTCGGGGTTCACACAAGCAAAAAGTAGAGACGACTAAGGGGGGATATGATAGAGGTGTTTAAAATCATGAGAGGTCTAGAACGGGTAGATGTGAATTGGTTATTTACTCTTTCGGATAATAGAAAGACTAGGGGGCACTCCATGAAGTTAGCATGGGGCACATTTAAAACTAATCGGAGAAAGTTCTTTTTCACTCAACGCACAATTAAACTCTGGAATTTGTTGCCAGAGGATGTGGTTAGTGCAGTTAGTATAGCTGTGTTTAAAAAAGGATTGGATAAGTTCTTGGAGGAGAAGTCCATTACCTGCTATTAAGTTCACTTAGAGAATAGCCACTGCCATTAGCAATGGTTACATGGAATAGACTTAGTTTTTGGGTACTTGCCAGGTTCTTATGGCCTGGATTGGCCACTGTTGGAAACAGGATGCTGGGCTTGATGGACCCTTGGTCTGACCCAGTATGGCATTTTCTTATGTTCTTAAAACAAATAATGCCTTGCTCTGGGTCCATGCTTGAACATGCTAAACCTCTGCTAGATATTTATTTATTTATTTGTTTTTCTATACCAACATTCTATTCAAAATTTCACATTGGTTTACATATAATAAAACAGACTCCAGGTAATCTTTTGAAGACAAAATACAGTGTAACAGTTAAACAAAATAAATAGAAATAATTATAAGATCAATAACAAATTAAAAATACAAAAACTTAATTAACAAGAAACCTATAGTGATTTGAAATTCTGTGTTTCTAATGGAGGAAGGAAATTGTAGCGTGATGTTGTTTAAAAAAAAATTTAATTTTCTGAGGGGAAAGCTTTCAAAAAAAGCCAAGTTTTAAGGTTCTTTCTAAATGATGATATAGAAGGGTCAGTTCTAAGTGAAGTTGGAAGAGAGTTCCAGATATGGGGACCTATTATTGATGCAGCTCGAACCCTTGTGGATACTCGGTTAACTTCTTTATTGGAAGGGGTTGTCAGCAAACCAGTGTCTGATGAGTGGAGGTTTCTTGTAGATATACATAGGTAAAGAGGTTTTTGTAACCAAGTGGTATAATCATTATATATTGCTTTATGGATAAGCATGACGATCTTGTATTGAGATCTGAATGATATGGGAAGCCAGTGTAGTTGATTGAGTACTGGCGTGATATGATCCGATTTTCTGCAGTTTGTTAGAGATCTTGCAGCAGTGTTTTGGAGAAGCTGAAGGGGTTTGATGGTGGCAGCGGGCAGGCCTATTAAAAGGGAATTGCAATAATCTATTTTAGCGAAGAGGAGGGATTGTAAAACTGTCCGGTAGTCTGGAGGATGTAGTAGAGGTATGAGTTTCCTAAAAATTTGCAGTTTATAAAAGCCTTCTTTGATTAGAGTGTTAATATGAATTTTAAAGTTCAGATCCTTATCCAGGGTGACTCCAAGGTCTCGGACTGTTGTAGAAATTTTATATTTAAGCGGGATTGAGATATCAGTGGTAGGCGTTGATACTTTGTTGGAAAGAAGAAGAAATTCTGTTTTATTCTGGTTGAGAGTAAGTGCCATTTGAGATAGGATGTTGTTTATATCAGTCAGATATAATTCCCATTGAGTAAGTGTATTATTGATGTTATCTTTGATTGGAAGTAAGATCTGAACATCATCAGTGTATAGAAAGTAAGACAGGCCTATTTTGCTAAGGTAGTGGCATAATGGAAGCATATAAAAATTGAAGAGAGTTGGTGATAGAGAAGAGCCTTGAGGGACTCCTTGTGGAAGGGGTATAAGGTCAGACATTTTGTTTCTGAATGTTACCTTGAAGGATCTATTAGAGAGGAATGAATGGAACCATTGAAGGATGGTACCATTGATACCAATTTCTCTTAGCCTATGGAGAAGAATCTTATGGTTGACCAAGTCAAAAGCAGCAGAGATGTCAAGAAGAATATGGATGAAAGAGGTTCCTTTATCAAATCCTCGAAGAATTGTATCAATAAGGGTAATTAGTAGTGATTTAGTGCTGTGACCTTTCTTGAAACCACGTTGAGCCGGAAGAAGTATATTTTGGCTCTCTAAGAATTCTGAAAGTTGTAGGTTAACTGTTTTTTTCTATAATTTGTCAGAAATGGTAGGTTGGAGATAGGCCGGTAAGTGGATAAAATAGTTGGATCCAGATGAGGCTTTTTTAGAATAGGTTTTACTACTGCACACTTAAGGGAGTTTGGAAGGAGACCTTGTTCGAGAGAAAGGTTTACAATGTTTGTGATGGGTCTTGCTAGACAATTTGGAATTAGTTTAAGGGATTTTATTGGAATAGGATCAAGTGGATGAGCCTCTGGGTTGATTTTTTGGATGATGGTTTCTACCTCAGAGGAGGCGATGGTATCAAATTGTGACCAAATTGGAGTAATAAAGGATGAAGGTGCCAAGAGTTCAGAATTGAAAGGTAAATTTATGGGACCAAGCTTTGATGTTTTGTCTTTAAGGTGTTGAGCGAATTCATGACTGGAAATTGATGGAATATCTTTTTGTAAATCGTAATTAATAGGATGAGTCAGTTGAGAGACATAATCAAAAAGGACTTTCGGATTATATTGATAGTCATGAATTCTTTTTGAGTAGTAATTTCTTTTAGCCGTGTTGATGTCAGTAGAATAAATGTAGAGCAATGTTCTATATCGGTCATGTAGTTGATTCATAGGATTTTTTCTCCAGGCTTTTTCTGCTTTTCTTAATAGACGTTTTTTATGTTTTAGATTTTGATTATACCAAGGTGTTTTATGTTTTGTTGAAGTTTTTATCTCTTTTTTGATGGTTGGGCAAATAATTTTTGCAGTTTCTGTATTGATTGTAAACCAAGAGTTAACTGCAGATATGGTGTCAGAAGTATCCAAATGTTTTAGGGCCTCTGGAAGGGTTTTTTCCAGGATCTCGCTGGGGCATGATTTGATGAATTCAATGAGTTTTATATTATTGTGGGAGTGGATACATGAACAGTCAACTTGGAATTTGGTTTGTATTAACTTATGATTTGACCAGGAAACAGAGCTAGTAGAGGGGGGTGAGTTGAGAGTAATTTTGTTGTTGATAAATATCAAATCCTGAATGTGGCCTGATTTTTGAGTGGGGGAGTTGACTAATTGTTTGAAGCCCATAGTAATTAGTGTGTTGAGGAAGAGCTCAGATGATGGTGAGAGAGGAGATTTGTCAATGTGGAGATTAAAATCTCCTAATTTGATGGTAGGGTGATTGGTGTTGATAGATGATGAAATGGTTTCAATAAGGGGACCAGGATCTTTGTTAAGAAAGCCTGGAGGAGCATAAACCAACAGGATTTGTAGGGTTTTAGACTTGAATAGGCTAATTTCAAGGGGTAATAAAGAGTTGATTGGGAAAATATTGAATTTTAATTTTTTAGAAGCTAGAAACAACAGGCCGCCACCTTTTTTTTTGGTCTTGGGATAGAGAAGACATTATAAATGCTTGTTGGTAATTGATTAACGAGGGGGTATCTGAGTTCTTGAGCCAAGATTCTGTGATGCGTATCAGGTCTGCATTTTGGTCAATCAGGAGGTCATTAAGGATGGGAATTTTCTTAGTTATGGACTGAGCATTTAAAAGGAAGAGAGTGAGGACTGAAAACATGGCCATCTGTGAATCATGAGAAATGGGAATGGGAATAAGTTTTCTGGGTATAATTTTTGGAGTTATATTATAAGGAAATTTTCTGGAGGGAAAATATGGGTTTTGTGTATGGTGTATGGAAATTAAATACAGTTTGTGAGATAAAGATAGTGTGTGGATAGGAAAACAGGGTATATTTTGGGGGAGGAGATGGACGGAATAACGCATTGTTGAGGAATGAGTTCTAAAGTGATAAAGATCAGAAGTTTCAAGATTTTTTTTACATAAAAGATGGGAAAACTTTGCACAAAATAATAAGGAACATAGAGATACTCCATCCCTGTTTTGGGAAATGGGCAAAGCGGTTCTCCGAGGCAAGATAATAGCCTATATGGCTCATAGATGCCGCGCCATGGATGCTAAAATAGTGCAATTAGAACGCCAAGTCTGACGAGACCATCGCCGAGTGGCCAGTAAACACTCCGTGACTGCCAAGACCGATTACTTTACATCCTTGGCAGCCCTTAACACGTTATTACACCAGCGTTCAGTCAAGACCCTGTTTTTCTATAAATTTCAATTATACCAACATGGTAACAAAACGGGGAAAGTTCTCACCAATATGGTTAAGCGTAAACTTGGAGCCCGCTATATCACTGCAATCCGCGATGGCAACCGTACGATAGTTAATTCCCCAGACAAACTGGGTGCAGCCTTTTTAGAATACTATCGACACCTTTACGCACTGCAGAAAGGCGACTCGCCAGCTAGATCGGCCTTTTTTAAAAACCTGAGGCTTCCTAAATTCTCAGAGACATAACTTAATAAGCTGATCCCAAAACCTTGTGTTATCCTGAAGGGATTGGGGGGGGGGGGGGGCAGGGAGGGCAGGGGGAGGTAAGGGATTTATTTGTTCCAAAATATTAAGACTGTAATGGGGTAATGGGGTGTATCAGAAACCAAGCACTCTGCTCTGTATGTGATGTTACTGATTTTGATTTAATAAGAAGATTTGATATACACTGTTCTAAGTTACGATGACTTTTGGATTGCTTGGGTTTGTTGTTTATGTTATATTCATTTTAACTGGAAATTATGATTTTTTTTTTATTGTATGGCCGCTTGGATAACATGTTTTATCAAGTGGGATATTAAGTTTTAATAAATGAAAATGGAAAATGACACTGATAACGTGTGTGCTGTTCCCATCCTTTGCACAGGTTGAAATGAAATCATAATCTTCCCCAACACAGCCGATGCTTTAGTAAATGGTTCTCCTCTGCAGGATTCTTCAAAGTCGTGAGGTCATCTCCAACACACAACCCATGCTTGAGCAGATGGTTTATCCCTGCAGGAATCTCAAAGGCAGGGAGTAAAACACTTCTCTCTACTTTAATATTCCAGTTCCTGGAAGGACTCATCAGATAGATCCAGCCTTTTTACCATTCACTGCAGATTCATCTAACAGACTCTGACCTGTATGGCTTTAGCAGTCCAGGTCTCCTTGAGGGGGTTTCCACCATTCCTCTCCCACATCCATGGGCTCTGGGTCCGGCTCCTCCAACACCTCCACCACCTCCATGTCCTCCATGTCCCTCTCTGCCTCTAGTAGGGCTCCTTCCTGTTCCTGTCCGGCCCCTTCTTCAGGCCACTGCCTCCTCTCCTCCCAGCCACGGCCGGCAGAAGCACTAGGTGAACAAGGCGGCAGCCTAGGGCGCCAGGGTCCTAGGGGTGGCAGCCGCGGCAGCGACGACCGATGAGCGACCCGTCCGTCCTCACCCGACCCGGCGCTTCTCTCTCCCTCTCAGGGCCTGACAGCTCGCCAGCCGTTTGGTAACCTGGTCCCCACACCACCCCCTCCTCACCTCACCTGCAGCGGCTCCCTCAGGCCGGACCCGCCTCCCGCCATCTTACTTCGGCTTTCTCCGCGTGGAGGAGTGGGAAAGAGTGTGTGAGCCCGAGTGGGGTGGGGTGGCATGCACCTGAGTGTCCCCTCCTCCTTGATGATGTGACATCTGTGAAGTCCACTCCCTCTTTGCTCTCTCTCAGGTCTTCTAGGTGAGGGAGATTTTCTCCTAACCCGAGGATTCCTTGGCTCCGAAGGTTCCACCTGGAGGTTTTCTTTCTTACCCAGAATCTCTTACTGGTTTTCTCACCCAGTCCCGCCCGCCACTTCTGTCTTCTTCAGCAAGCTCCTCTTCCTAGCTCTCTTCTAGCCCTCCTCCGTCTGCCAAAAGATACTCGTGGCCAGCCATTCAAAATCTAACAGCAGATAAGGAGACATTGGAGTTGCAGAGTGAGGAGCAGAGTGATTTTCAACAGCAGAGCAGCGGATGCATCTGGGGGAAAAGGACATTAGCACGACAAAAAAAAAAAAAAGGGAGACGGTGAAAGTGGCAAGGATGGAAAGCGTGCTTCGTTCTCGACTGTTCGCCCTGCCGTTCTTTCCTCATTTGGAATAACCCCCCAGCCGGCCCGCTCGCCGGATGCTGTGCCCACAAATGGCGTCAGGTGGTCTTGCCAGCCCTGAGGGTTTGGGGGGAGCGTTTCTGAGAAGATCCCTCGGTGCTGTTTCCCCTGTGGCCAGCAGGGGGCCGCCGTAGTCTTCGGTCACTCTCCAGGAATCCAGCGCATCGCCTGCAGGGCCTCTCACCCTTACTAGTTCCATGGGGTTGGCCCCCAGGAGCTGTTTGTCGTGATGAGAACGATGATGGTTCTCATCACAACAAACGATTAATCAGGCAGGGCCCCCCAGGTCCAGCAGCGAGGAGGGGGAGCCGGGATACTGCACGGTAGCCACGCTGGGGAGAAAAACTAATCTGAATGCTGCAGAATTTTCAGGACATGCAGGAGCGATGCCACCCAGGAATCCCTTGACTCTAAAATCCGGTGTGCGCTGTGCATGCTTCCTTTTTTTTTTTTTTCTTCACTTCATTTTATAGATCCTCCCCACCAGTTGATACGCCAGGGTGGCGACAGGAAAGGATCCTCACTGGCCCAGATGACTGGAGGCCCACTTCCTGAGAGATGATCTCTCAGTGCTGCTCGTTACGGCTCCTCGGCATTAAGTGCCTCGCCTCTGTGGCGACAGGAAAGGATCCTCACTGGCCCAAATGACTGGAGGCCCACTTCCTGAGAGATGATCTCTCAGTGCTGCTCGTTACGGCTCCTCGGCATTAAGTGCCTCGCCTCTGTGGCGACAGGAAAGGATCCTCACTGGCCCAAATGACTGGAGGCCCACTTCCTGAGAGATGATCTCTCAGTGCTGCTCGTTACGGCTCCTCGGCATTAAGTGCATCACCTCTGTGGCGACAGGAAAGGATCCTCACTGGCCCAAATGACTGGAGGCCCACTTCCTGAGAGATGATCTCTCAGTGCTGCTCGTTACGGCTCCTCGGCATTAAGTGCCTCGCCTCTGTGGCGACAGGAAAGGATCCTCACTGGCCCAAATGACTGGAGACCCACTTCCTGAGAGATGATCTCTCAGTGCTGCTCTTTACGGCTCCTCGGTATTAAGTGCCTCACCTCTGTGGCGACAGGAAAGGATCCTCACTGGCCCAAATGACTGGAGGCCCACTTCCTGAGAGATGATCTCTCAGTGCTGCTCGTTACGGCTCCTCGGCATTAAGTGCCTCGCCTCTGTGGCGACAGGAAAGGATCCTCACTGGCCCAAATGACTGGAGGCCCACTTCCTGAGAGATGATCTCTCAGTGCTGCTCGTTACGGCTCCTCGGCATTAAGTGCCTCGCCTCTGTGGCGACAGGAAAGGATCCTCACTGGCCCAAATGACTGGAGGCCCACTTCCTGAGAGATGATCTCTCAGTGCTGCTCGTTACGGCTCCTCGGCATTAAGTGCATCGCCTCTGTGGCGACAGGAAAGGATCCTCACTGGCCCAAATGACTGGAGGCCCACTTCCTGAGAGATGATCTCTCAGTGCTGCTCGTTACGGCTCCTCAGCATTAAGTGCCTCACCTCTGTGGCGACAGGAAAGGATCCTCACTGGCCCAAATGACTGGAGGCCCACTTCCTGAGAGATGATCTCTCAATGCTGCTCGTTACGGCTCCTCGGCATTAAGTGCCTCGCCTCTGTGGCGACAGGAAAGGATCCTCACTGGCCCAAATGACTGGAGGCCCACTTCCTGAGAGATGATCTCTCAGTGCTGCTCGTTACGGCTCCTCGGTATTAAGTGCCTCGCCTCTGTGGCGACAGGAAAGGATCCTCACTGGCCCAAATGACTGGAGGCCCACTTCCTGAGAGATGATCTCTCAGTGCTGCTCTTTACGGCTCCTCGGTATTAAGTGCCTCGCCTCTGTGGCATGCCCGATTCCAACCAGGCCTGTCGTGCAGGAAACTCGAATCCAGGTCTCCTGCCCCGCAGCACTCGGATCCACGAGGCAGCCCCGCGGGGCGTGCTTTGCAAATATAACGTGCACGCTTTCAACGTAAGCGATGTGCGGTCTTTCAAAGTTACTGCTACGCAGGCTCTCGAACGTGCACGACCCCTGCTTTCAGACTAAATATGGGCTTTCCATTTCCAATGCGCGCATTGGAGGTGGGACGTGTGGCTCAGGTTTTAGGGCTGGGCCCTGCGTTTTGTGGAATCTGGGCTTGAATCTTTTTTTTGGGCAGGACGGGCCTAGCCAGGTGAGAAAGGGAAGATGGTTGCCACTACCGTGGTGGCCGTGGGAACGGCAGGACTCCTGTCCAGGGGAGCCGGTGGAGCTCGGGTGAATCGTGGAAGCACTGTCTCCAAGCTCTGTTAAGGGAGGATCAAGTGGCTGCTGCCGCTGCTGCAGAAAAAAAAAATCTGCTAATACGAGAACCACTGTGAAGGGTTCAGTTCCAGACGAGATATCCCTCCAGGCCTGGACCGGGAAGGGGAACTGAATTACCCGAGAAGGTTGGTTTTAGGATGGGGAACGGCGTGGGTAAGAACATGCACCGTGCTCGCCGGGAGAGAGGACGAACGATGCGTGCTACAGGCACAGCAGCGAGCTCAGCTGAGGATTTACAGGTTACCTTTGGGGGGCTTGGAGAAAAGCAGCTGTCAGCAGCGCAGAAACCCAGAATTTCAAGTCCCGAAATGTGTCTCCTCGGCGCAGTGTAAATCTGTGCTCCCGCTTCGGTGGCAAAGGGGTTAAGGGGGATTTGGATTCAAACAGCAACCAACGGGAGCCCCGAGGTTTACAGTAAGGGGAAACTGATCAGCGTGGGGGTAACCTGCACGGCGCAGCAGACTCTGGCATAGGCTTGCTGGGGCAGGCTGGATGGATCATGTGGTCCCTTTCTGCCATCGTTTCTATGTTTCTGTGCTTCTATGTACCCCCGTGAAACCAGATTATTCTTTGCTCATTGCCGTTCCTTGTTGTGAAGTCCATTTTCTCGCACATCCGCAGCAGATGGCCCTCTCCAGTGAATATATTAGAGGCCCCGGCGTGCAACAGTTTGAGTAACACATTAATACAGTAGATAACAACACGCGGGGATCAATCAGCCGGCCCTTCTGCTCAGTAATTCTGCTCTTTACTGATATATCCCAGCTGCCAGCCAAAGAAGCCTGAGCACTCGTAGGATATCACCGCTTAGCCTAGTCCGTTTTTGCTTTCTTCTTCTTTGGTTCTCTACCATCCTGGGTAAAAAAAAAAGAAAAGTCTTCAAGTTCCCATAACTGATACAACACCCAGCCCCCAGCCCCCAGGGCTTACTATCAGATTTTGCAATAATCTAAACAGCTGCCAAAACTAGCATGGTTATTGCCAGAAAATCTGAGTCCCCTAGGCCCTGTGGCCTTGTGCGTCAGGACTTGGCTATCACCAGCCTCCTGGCATCAACCTAGTTGTTTCCTGGAGAGCTGCAGTTAGTTGGTGGCAAACCCGCTTCCCCATGGCTTGTGCTTTTGTGCCAGAAGGCCATGCCTCCTCTTGTCTGACCCTTGATTTCATCTGATCACCTCTCCTCTCCCCTTACCTCTGCTCTGAAGGGCAAGAATGGTGGGTGGGTGGGCTTGTGATACTCCCACCTGCCGGCGCTTTTCCTGCCATCATCCTCCATATGCGTCCCAGGAATATTTAAATTCTGTTGCAACGCTGGCTTCTTTTACTTCTGCTGCAGTGCCCGCTGGCGCCAGCACCGTTTGAAAGAGTAAATAACCGTTCCCCATTTATCTGTTCCACCCCACGCGTTATCGTCATTGTTTCTTTATGTCGTGCTTTTCCAGCAGAGGACTTTACGAGAAATATAGAGCATGATAGAGGTTTTACAGACCTCGGTCATATCCCCCCCTCAGCCGTCTCTTCTCCAGGCCAAACATTCCCATCCTCTCCAACCTTTCCTCATAGGGGGAGCCGTTCCATCCCCTTTATCCTTTGGTTGCCCTCTTCTATATCTTTTCCAGCTCCGCGATATCTTTTTTGAGATGCCGGCGACCAGAACTGCACACCCAGTACTCAAGGCGCATTTGCACCACGGATTGATGCAGAGGCAAATATGATATTCCCTGTTCTATTTTTCGTTCCTTTCCAAATAATACCTCACATTCTATTTGTTTTTGGGGTTTTTTTTTAATAAAAGCTCTTTATTTATCCAGGCACAGAACACAACATACAGTACGACACATTCATCCGCCCTAAACAGGATCTATCACTGACCGCGATGGAGGCTCCACGCTCGTTTGCATAACGCCGCGCGCACCGGGGTGAGGGTTTCAAAGCATCGCTCGCGGTGGTTCCAAGAACCTTTTCCTGAGTGCTGGCGCCTAATATATGTAACTGGCGTTACGGTCCCCTTACCAGTAAGCCCTGGGAGAGTCCTTGCGCAGTTAGTGTGGGAGACTTAGGGGAGGATCCATTCAGTGCAGCCCCCTTCCCTTGAGGGCTCTGCAGTGGCCCTCCCTTTCTGTGAGGTTTATAAGCAGCTTTCTACGGAGAGCTCGGGGGGAGGGGCAGTATAGTTTGCTGGTTTGGGGGAAGGTTGGAGATTTTTTTCCTGAGTTGGATTTTCGGGCCTTCCTGGGACCCTTAAGGTTTGGTCCATGTCTGTAACCCACACTCCACAGGTGCAGGTGGTTGTCCTGGGTTGAGTTTTGGGACTTTGAAACTTTTTTTTGTGGTATTTATTTATTTATACAGTTTTTGTATACCGTTGCACAGAACCAGTTCCATCTCTACGGTTCACAATAATTCATATAATAAAAAACATGATAAAAGGAATAAAATGAAACAATACAATATCAGTTAAGATCAAAATAAAATAGAAATGAAGTTAATATTAAAAGATAAAAACAGATTAAGAACAAGAAGAACCAAAATTAAACATCACTGTCTATTTGGAAAGTTTGTCTAAAAAGCCATGTTTTCAGATCTTTCCTAAACCTCTTCAGATTTTCTTGCAACCGTATTTCTGAGGGCAATTTGTTCCAGAGAGTCGGCCCAGCGATAGAGATCGCTTGTGCTCTGACTTCACTTAGGTGCGCAGATCTGACTGTCGGAATTGTCAAGAGTGCTTTATTGAATGACCTCAGATTGCGTTGAGGGATATGCAGTTTTAGTGTGGAGTTTAACCAAGCAGACATATCGTTATATAAAATTTTATGGATAATACATAGCACTTTATACATGATCCTACTCTCAACTGGTAACCAGTGTAAATCCTTTAAGACCGGTGTAATATGGTAGGAGGCCTCGTGAGACACCTGGGCCTCTCCTGGAACGCAGGGCCCCGAGGAGGAACCCTGTGTTTGGAGTGCCCAGAGACAGGGAAGACCTGCCCCATAGAGGTGGTCAGCACTCCGGCCTCCGTATCATTTTGGGTGGAAAGACGATTTTTTGATTGAAAGACCTGGGAGAAAGCTTTTCTGCCCCTCTTCCTAGCCATCGGAGGAACAGCTGGAGCTGCCGTTTCCAGGCGGATCTCGCCCATCTGGGATCCACCGGGGATAAAGAGTGAGCAAGAAAGGAAAAGATCAAGCAGGAGGAAGAGAACTGCTAACTGTGAGTAAGAACAAGTTGAAATCACTGAGGACCCCCCAGACAGAGTCTTCGCCCCTGGGGAGAGAGAGGATGGGACTTTCTGTGCAGAGACCGTGTTTGAAACCTTTTTGCCACAGCTGGAGGAGCTTTCCTTCCCACACAAGGATCACCTGTCCACCTGGGAAAGTCACTTTTCCATGCCCTGGACGCTGGGTGTTTCCCTGCCCCTGGGTATAAGATTCCCAGGGACAGATAGGCAGAAGGAGACTGTAACACAAAAGAAATTCTGATGTGCTGAGGATGAGGTTTATTGTGGCCTTGCTTCACCAGTGGTTTCAACAGTAAAGTCGTTAATTTGGGGACCCGGTGACTCCAGAGTAGGTTTTTTTTGGCACACGGTGAGAAGAGAAGTAGCTGGAGTGATACCAGCCCCTAAGAGACTGACAAGTTCTTTTGTGGCCCCGCCGGAGTGCAGTAAGCTTCCCAGAGTGGGGTTTACATGTAGAACCCAGCATCCTGTACCTATAGTTTGGACTATTCTTCCTTATTCACCTCACTTTGCACTTATCCACATTCAAATTTCTTTCTGCAATTTTTTTTTTTTTTGTTAATATCTTTTTTATTGACCAATGCAAAGATAACAGCCAAACAAAAGAACAAATAGTCACATTTTACAAAATTAGAAAACATTTTCCAGCGGCCAACCGCTTTCTGTTGACGTAACATAATGTCTATGTTAAAGCAAAGCAAGAGTCATATACTAGAGGAAATGTCCCCCCAGAAGTGGTTCTGCCAACCGGTGGGGACATTGAGAGACAAGAAAAATATAGTGGGTTACAATAAGGCTGACCATGCTGGACTCCCCCACCCTCTAATATCGAGAATTCGTTACAGAAATAAGGATATACATTAACAACAAGCACCAGAAATGTCATCCAGTATCATCTGATCATGAGTCGCAGTATAAAAGCAAATTAGATAAGGCTACTCTGTAGGCATGTCATTGAGAATTAGGCCAAGCACCGCTGGCGATAAAGAGAGGAGATAAACTTCCCATCTCTTGATGGACAGTCTTCTCGGTTGGAACCATTCGATTTTAACTATATATTTATCCAATATACGTGTCTGATGAATCAGGTTCTTTCTGCGATTTTAATGTTTTCTGTAAACCTGCCCAATTGACGGCCAGGCCCCTAAACTTGCAAGGTCCTCTTGCAGTTCTTCACAGTCGGCTGGTGATCTAAGAATGTTAAATAAAGACAGATCTTGAGATGATGCATGCAATATGAACACAATTGTCGTGAGGCGAAAAAATAATGTTTATGTATTTTACCACTGAAACAGATAAATTTGATCAAAACTCTTATGAGCTGGGTGATTTGGAGAATAGGGGGGATTAGTTCAACATTTATGTTTTGAAGTAAATAAAGAATATTTTTGTTCATGGCGTTTTCAAGCTGAGAGGTGATTACACACTACCGTTAAGCTCTGTAGAGTTAGACAAGCTATTACATGTATGAAGCTCCGCTTTTCAATGCTGCGCCGGTATTAATTCTGTGAGAGTCTGAGGAACACTTTGAACTCAGGTTGCTTTCATTTTGCTTGCAATTTTTTGTACTTTGTGGACCGGTTCAGCTTTTTCCCCTTGGTTTGCTGTTGTTAGCCCTAAAAAAAACAAACATGCATTCACAGGCTCTCTATAATTGATTTCCTGAATGTCAAAGTACTCTGGCATGTGTTTCAGAGACAGTTTACTGTGTGGTTGATTTTACAGCAGATTTAAAAATGTAAGAAATAGTTTTATAGTTTTATTTTAAAAAGTACATATTGGAAGGCCAATTGAAGGTCTCAGGGTCTGACCCAAAGACCCAGTTTCACCGCCCTACCATGGTTCCTGCTCCTCAGGTTAGTGGTTGCTGGAAGCATGTGGAAGTTGTAGAGATGATCGAGGCATCACCGAGGGCTGACAGAGATTGTGTTCTTTGCCCCTTCACTTGAAATCTGCTGTTGCATAGCGCATCTTATGGGAAGGGAAGGGAAAGGAAAAAGAAGGGATATCCTATGTGGCGATGAAGAAAAGCGTATAGCGTCTGGCTTCATGTTTCCAGGTCAGCATGATGGTATCTGTGGTTTTGGTAGGTTTCGACTTGGCAGGAATTAGCTTCATTTTCAGGCTTTATGAAAGGATGATTGCCTTCGACCTCCACTGTGTACCTTTGCCTTCAAAGGAGGGCGCATTACTTAGGTGACAGTTACTCGTCCCTGTAAGGATAGTGGTTAGTCATCATTTAAGTGGGAAATATGTCGCCACTCCACCCACCTGCTTGATTGAAGAACTGACTGAACATGCAGGCATGTTGATATTGAACATACTGTAGAAAAGGCAAGAGAGCATCCATTGCTCTGAGAATTGGCAACCTTTTCTGTTTTTGTTTTTTTTCAGTCGCAAAGGAAATTGCCTATTTTCTCTCCTCCTCCAAATTCACTGCTTGTTCCTCTGTCCCCATTCCATTTCCCTTGCAGTCATCCCCTCCATCTATCACATTTTCAATCTATATACCTATACATAACTAATGAGAGATAAACACACAAAAATTACAAAAAAACAAAACATATGCAAATTTTATTACAGCAGCTTCATAGACAGATGGAACAAAAAAATTCATTTATACAACATAAATCAACTCTCAATCATACCGCATTCATACATTAAAAATCGAGACATGTAAACTATATCTTGAATATCTAAAATGTATAATTTATCTTTTTTTTTTTATCAATACATCAGATTTTTCTAAAAAAATAATGGTGTATTTATTCAACTTTATATTAAAAGTTCATATAATAAATTCGTAGAAACTCCCAAACCAGAAGAATGCCTTCCAAACAAGCTCGTGCCATCACAAAGGGTCTTCCCTTGCTATAAAGAGTCTTTCCCTATTGAGGGTTCATATAATTCATTCATAAGACTTCTCAAATCTGAAGACTATCTTTCAAATAAATAAAAAAATGGTCTTATACTGTCACTAGACATCTTCCCCTACAAGGGACCCTTGTTTCACCCTACTGGGCTTCCTCAGGGGGATATAAATGTCCTACAATAAACAAAATCAACAAACCAATATTATACACCAAAAAATGAGATATACTACCCCATTTAGATTCAATCTATAAGTGAGCTGTTACTGCAAAGAAACTTTTAAATCCGTATTCAACAGTCAAACAGCACAGCATTGATAGCGCCCAATTCAACACTGTCCTCTTATCATTGCTCCTATGAAGTTGCTAAAATGTAAAAAACAAAAAACAAATTTAACATATTTTAAATTTATGCTTATAAACTATGCTCACAAGTGTGACTATTACTTACGGTTAATCCCAACTTTCCAGAAGAAAGCCACTACAGAAAGCACCTCCTTACCAGAACTACTATACACCACCACCGCCAGTGATGTCCTAAACGCTTATGCTTATGTACCTCACATACTTACACCCTTATATTTAAATGCACGGAACCAATCAAAGATGAAATAAAGAATCACATGGACACCAACCATTATATATTATTATTAAGCCCAAAATACATCAATATCTGCCAATTATGAATGAAGCATTGTTCCCATTGAAAATAAGAACATGAGAAAATGCCATACTGGGTCAGACCAAGGGTCCATCAAGCCCAGCATCCTGTTTCCAACAGTGGCCAATCCAGGCCATAAGAACCTGGCAAGTACCCAAAAACTAAGTCTATTCCATGTTACCATTGCTAATGGCAGTGGCTATTCTCTAAGTGAACTTAATAGCAGGTAATGGACTTCTCCTCCAAGAACTTATCCAATCCTTTTTTAAACCCAGCTACACTAACTGCACTAACCACGTCCTCTGGCAACAAATTCCAGCGTTTAATTGTGCGTTGAGTAAAAAAGAACTTTCTCCGATTAGTTTTAAATGTGCCACATGCTAACTTCATGGAGTGCCCCCTAGTCTATTATCTGAAAGAGTAAATAACCGATTCACATCTACCCATTCTAGACCTCTCATGATTTTAAACACAGTCTATGGGAAACATACTCACCTATTCTCACCATTATTTTAAAATGATTATCCCAATCAGAAAAGAAATCACATGAACGCTGACCATTCTATATCATTATTGAGACCAAAAGCTAGGCAAAGATCAAGCCAGACAGCAGACAATGAGAATCAGAAGGCAGGCTGGAGGTCAGGGCAGGCAGCTGACAAGAACTGTCAAAGTCCAGCGCCGAGGTCAGAATCCAGGAAGTCAGGCCGAGGGAGGGAAAGACAAGACAATACAAGACTGAGGAATGGCAAAGACAGGAGCAGGACTGGGCAAGACAAGGAAGAGGGAAGACAGGGACTAAGGAACAAGGCAGGAGACAGAGGCAGGGCTGGAACTCAGGAACACAGAACAAGGAAGAAATACTGGAATGAGGGCAACATGCACTGACCAGCAAGGCACATCAGGAAAACTGTTGCTGAGGCTTTAGAAGGAGCCTTTTATGAGGAGTCCTGTTGATATCATCAAAGAGAGCCTCAGCTGAGTTCTCGCCTTGGTCCCATTAAGATGCTGAGTGCTGGGCGCACGCGTGCCTAGAGGAGGATAAAGGTCGTGGCCTCTGGCGGTATTCCATGCCGCGTTGAATGACCGTCATCAGAGGAGGCAGTTACCTGGCTGTGGGACTCGCATAGCAGCATTGGGGGTGAATGAGATGAATCTTAACAGTAGCCCCCCAAAGCCTCCCTTCCAATCTTCTGGGCTTTGCCTTTCTGGGGAATTTCCTGTGAAATTCAGCTACAAGTTGGAGGCTGGCTCCCACGAGTTTTCCTTGGGTCCATAGTTTTTCCATGAAGTGAGGTATTGTACTAAGTTTTGGACCCTTCGAGAATCTATAATTTCTTGTATCTCAATTTGAGTATCCTCTTCAATGGCAACTTCAAGGGTCTGGAGGGGCAGTCTGCCCAGCCAGAAAAGAATCACAGGTTTTAATAGGGAAACATTTAACATGTCATGAATCTTTAGTGATGCTGGCAATTTGAGTTTGTATGCCACAGGACCAAGTTGGCAGTCGATGGTAAAGGGCCCCACGAATCATGATGCGATCTTCATGGTCGGCATTTTCAGCTGTAGGTTCCTGATGCTAAGCTAGTCTAGCGTTCGTGGGCAGAGTAGTGATGCTGGGTGACGTTTTTTATCGGCTTGTTCTTTAGAGTGCTTTGCCGCTTGACCCAGGAGAAGGTGGGTTCCTTTGCCATAATTCCTGGAGTTCTGCTCCATCAGGTTAACTGCTGGACAAGTGTCAGAGACGGGAACAGGTCTAGGTATACAAGGATGGTGCCCAAAGAAAATTTAAAAGAGTAATGATCCCGTGAAATTGTTCACATGATTATTATGGGCAAATTTGGCCCATGGAAGGAGAGAGACTCAATTATCTTGTCTTTGATTCATGTAGTCATGCAGAAAGGCCTTGAGACTTTGATTCACCCACTTGGTTTGTCCATTGCTATGGGGGTGATAAGCAGAGGTGAAGTCCAATGAAGTTACAGACTTTTTGCACAAGCTTTTCTAGTAACGGGCGGTAAACTGAACCCTTCAGTCAGAAAGGATGTGAAGTGGCAGGCCATGCAGGTGGAAAACATGTCGAACAAAAAGTTTATTATTAACCACCAACCACTCCTGGGGAACTCATCAATGTGTCATGATGTGCGGTAGCTATATACGTAATAACCACTGTGTGATTATACCTTTCTATAGCTCAGACTCCCATAGGAAGTTACCAGCAATTGGGTGGGCATTGGCCCACAATACAGAAGAAGATAAGTACTGAATTTTAGAAGCACATATGACGTAGGGGAGCCAGGTTGTCCGTCAGGGAGAGTGAAAAATTAAGCTTAAGATTTAGAATATAAATAAAAATAATTAAAAATATAAAAAAATGTTTTTTTGAGAATATTTATTTATTTAAGGTTTTTATATACCGGCATTCATGATAAAATCACATCATGCTGGTTTACATTAAAACAGTGGTGCATAGAAAGAAAAAACAAACTGGAACTGTAGTGCGGAAGAAAGCAGTTACAAAAAACAGGGATGCTTAAACTGGGAGAGGAAGGAAAAAGAAAAGGTTAATAGCATTTTAAATATTTACAACGAACAGTTAAATGAGCTGGTTGTATTATAGAACTTGAAGTTGAAGGACATTAGTTGGAGTCCGGGAAAGCTTGTTTGAAGAGCCAAGTCTTAAGTCTCTTCCTGAAGGTTGGGAGGCAGGGTTCCTGTCTTAGGTCTGGGGGGGATGGAATTCCATAAAGGGGGACCGGCGGTAGAGAGGGCCCGATCTCTCAAGGTAATATGTCTAGTGGCTTTGGTTGGAGGAACCTGGAGTGAACCTCTATATGCATCTCTGGTAGGTCTTGCAGAATTGTGTAAGAGGAGAGGAATTTGCAGGTCGATAGAAGTATGTTGATGAATGATTTTGTAGATAACGGAGATGGATTTGTAGAGAATTCTGAAGTGCACTGGCAGCCATGCTATAGAAAGATATAATCACACAGTGGTTATTACGTATATAGCTACCGCACATCATCACACATCGATGAGTTCCCCAGGAGTGGTTGGTGGTTGATAATATTATAGGACGGGGAATCGAGGTTTGGTTGTTTATAGTGAACAAAAAGTTTAGCCAAATCAGGTGCAGATGGGAGGCCCAGAAGGGGTATGAAATATTCCATCTTCAAGAATCTTCTACTACCACCCATATGGTGGTGTTGCCACTAGAGAGGAGAAAGTCAGTGACAAAGTTAGTGGCCAGATGGGTCCAAGGTTCCTTGGGGGCTGGCAACATCTGTAATAACCCCCAAAGTCATGCTCTCACACTTTTACTCATGGCACATGTAGGACAGGATTCATAATAATGCTTAACGTCAGTCTTCATCTGGGGCCACCAGTAGTCTTGCACGATCAATTCTAATGTCTGAGTGATGCCAGGATGACCAGATAGATGAAAGTCATGAGCCCATTGTAGAACTTCCTGTCGTAGGTGCCAAGACATTACAGTCTTCCCTGGAGGAACCATGAAAGTGGCCGCAACTACAATTTTAAACTGCATCTGTGAAGTGCTGGGAAGTTTTCCAGGGTTCCCTCGGTATCGAAAGAATGGGAGAGATCATCTGCATGGCATTTCTTTTCTGCGGGTCGATACCTCAACTGAAAGTCAAATCAATTAAAAAAACAATGACCAGCGGACTTACCTAGGATTTGATCTCTGTGCTTCATCAGGCAGAGCTGGCTGGAGCAGAGTCAGGACAGGAGCTTCACCAATACCTGCCCACATTCCCCACAGGTTGAGCCTTTGGGTGCCGGGTCTGGTTGGGCTTAGGCGCAGGCCTCTGGGTGATGAAGGATCCATCGCAGAAGTAGAAGGCCAGCAAGAAGAAGACAAGTCAGTTCGGGCAGAGGTCGAAGCAGGCAGCAGGCAGCGGAAAAGTAGACAAATTGAGGTCAGGGCGGGCAGCGATCCAGCAAGGTCAAAGGAGGTCCAAGATCAGTCGAGAATCCAAAATGAAGATGAAGCAATGGTCCAAGCCAGGGTCCAAAAGCCAAAGAGTCAATCTAAAGGGAGGAAAGCAAGGCGAGACAGCAGGGGGAGAAGACAGACAAGGAATCACCAGACAAGGATGCAGGACCACCGAAGACACAGGAACAGAAACCAGGAATCAAAGACAGGATGGAGGAATGAAGCAGGTGACAAGAACAGTGTGGCAATCAGCTACTCAAGGAGTTCAACCTATTGCCGAGGCATCTGAAGCAGATCCAGGTAGGCTTAAATACCAGAGCCCCATGACATCATCAGAGGGCGCCTCTGCAAGATTCCCGCCCCTGGACGTTTAAGAGGGCTCAGTCGGCGCATGCAAGCATATGTATGGAAGGCCCAGGGTGCAGAGCAGAAGAAGGCTGCCTGCTTCAGCAGGAACAGCCAACACCAGTGGTATCTGGCACACCACGTGCCCGGGAGCCCTCCCCAACCACCAGGACACACCTCGTTGGTCCCGGAGCCGACTGGGCTTCCATTGCGGGCAGCGGCATAGTACGCAGTCCGCGGTCCCCCGGGCCAGGACACGGTGCTACCGCTCAGCCGGCTTGAGGATGAGCACGGTGGTCCACAGCAAAGGCCCGCGGATCGCTGAGCGTAACAGTATCCCCCCTCATAAGCCCTCCTCCAGAGGCCTTGAGTTTGTGGGTGTAACAAATACAGAAATCCTTTGGACCCCAATGGGTCTCCTGGTTCGGGCAGTAGGTTCTATAACCAAATGATTCGTTTTGTCCCCTCATTCATGCAATTCCAGGGACTGAACCCTTGCCATGGACGGAGGAATTTTGGGATGCAGTAGTGTGCACACACTCGGGCACACCTCCGCTCATTTCCAGTAAGCTTACGTGTGAAAGTGACGTACGTGCGCGTGTACGTTTCCTGGCATTATCGGGTAACCTTACAGCTGCTGTTTCTCCTGTCTCCCCCAGATTATGCAAATAACATTCGAGCCGATACAGTACAGTGCGCTCCGACGGAGCGCACTGTTAACCCGCCATTGGACCCGCGTTTTCGACGCGCTACCGTTACCCCTTATTCAGTAAGGGTCCAAAAACGTGCATCCAACCCCCCAAACCTAATAGCACCAGCAACATGCAAATGTCGGAGGGTGCTTTTCTGTGCACCCTCCGACTTAATGTCATGGCGATATTAAATCGGAAGTCCTGAAAGTTTCCAAAAGTAAAAAAAAAAAAAAAAATTTGAAGTCGGCCAGAAGCTGTCGGGTCAAAAACCAGACGCTCAATTTTGCCGGCGTCTGGTTTCCGAGCCCGTGGCTGTCAGCGGGCTCGAGAACTGACGCCGGCAAAATTGAGCGTCGGCTGTCAAACCTGCTGACAGCCGCCGCTCCAGTCTAAAAGGAGGCGCTAGGGATGTGCTAGTGTCCCTAGCGCCTCCTTTTGCCTGTTTTTACCGCCGGGCCTCATTTGAATAGAGAATCGCATGCACAAGAGAGTGGCCTGAGCACGCACCGGGAGAGCGGGCATTCGCCCGCTCTCCCGCGGACTTTACTGTATCGGCCCGATTGTGAGTCCTCTGGGGGATAGGGAAGTACTTACACTACCTGAATGTACTGTAATCCGCACTGAAATATAAATCAATTAAAGAACTAAAATAAACAAATAAGAATTTGCTGCTTGTTCTTTTGTGGGAAGTCTTTGGTTTTCTTTTTTGGCTGAGAAATGCGCATCTCTGATCTCTTTGTGGTTTGCACAGCACAATACAGGAAGAAATGCATTCCTGTTTCTACTTCCCCAGTGTTTGTTACCCGTGGTATAACACTAAAGTTTTGTGCCCAGGATTCGAGGACTGCTCCCTCCCCCCCTCCCCCCCAGCCTTCACGCTCCTCTGCCTCCCTGACCCTTCCATTTCCCCTTACCTTGTAGCAGGAGAAGCTGTTTGGGGAGGGGGGGTTAGTCCTGTGCTCGGTTCCAGGAACAGTCGGTGACCACAGGGCCTGAATCAGCACATGACCGCAGGCCCTGCCTCTCCCTCACCTAAGGGGTTTCCTGTCGTCTGTTTTAAGAACGCCACGGGTGAGGGGATGGGGGAAGCAAGGAGGGAGCTGGAGCTCAGGGCGGCTGACCTGCTCGCCCTGCCCCTGTTATGTCCCTGAGTATTACCCTGCAGGCAGAGTCGGGCAAGATTTATGGCATTCTTTTGGTCACTTTAACTCCGAGTACCTGGAAGGAGGACATTGGCCTCCATAAAGGAGGAATATTTGCATTGAATTTGCATGTTTTGTTCTATTTATTTATTTAAAATTTGATAGACCGCACAAATCTGCCAAAGCCACCAGATCTGATCTATATGTTTGTCTTGATTAGATTGTAAGCTCTATTGAGCAGGGACTGTCTCGTATGTGTTGTTTTTTTCAGCGCTGCACACGTCGAGTAGCCCTATGGAAATGTTAAGCAGTAGCAGAGCCAGAAACCATAATCAATTTTACATTGTTTTGGGGAGAGAATAGAGAAACAGTTAATGTGGGAGCTCTTACAGTATATAAACCTCTACCACCATCTTAGGGTGTGGAATTTTTAGTTGACTCTTACAGGGACAGCATGACCATGGCGGTTCCCTGGTTGTGCTTATTTTTAAGGAGGCAGGCCTCTGGGGTTTCTAGGAGTGAGACTTGGGTTCAGAGAGGAGCCGGAGAGCCTCTGCTTAGTTAGAAGACCATGTTTTGGAATCCTTGCTCTGTTCGTGAGAGGGGAGTTTCCCCACCCCCCATCTCATGTTTTGATTTGCTTCTTCGAGTCTTTTGCTTTTCACGTGCATGGGTGTTCAGCCCGAGGCTCAGTGCGTGCAAACCGAAGGAGAGGGGTTTCTCATCCAGAGGACACAGGCGGACTGTGAGTAGCTCTGGAGAGGAGTGAGTTTTCATCCGTTTCTGGGCGGACACCATTCCTCATCATCTCAAGGAGAGTCAAGGAGAAGAGGAGTAAGAGAGAAGTGCTCATCAAGTACTGTGAGTAGTAAGGAGAAGAAGGAGGAAGAACTTCAGGAGAGGTAGGAGTCTAAGATATCAGTTTGACTGGAAGGACTATCCCTTACCAATTAGGAGGGAGTTTACAGACTGCCCTAACATTGAATTGAGAGGAAGAGGAGATATAATTTGTCAATTGGAATTTAACTGAACCATCAATATAAATTTATCAAAAAGAAGAAAGGTCACAAATCTGCTAAAAGAAATCAGATTTATAACATCATATGTGAAACAGCTAAGGCTGTAAAGAATTGCCACCAGTCTCACCATTCATCAGTAAAAGTTATGTTGGACACCATCCAATGCTTCCAGCGTGATTACTGCTGCTGTGGTTATCAGTGCTGTTTACAAGGAATTTAAACTTGGGATTTGAGTAAATGCAATGCCCAGGCCTAGAAGAGTAATCTTCAACCCGCTCAGGGAATCATGGACACTCGGAGGCCAATGCAACAAAGGGCACCCAGCCTAGCGCAGGGGTTTACGCACAGTTGGGCGCGCGTTTTGGGCGTGCTACACTAGCAGCCGATGCAGTAAGGAGGTTGGCATACCTAAAATGCACACCCTAACAAATGCATAGCAAATAACGCCCATCACATGTAAATTGCATGCAGATGAGGCTATAAGCTATTATCCCCTCCCCCATCCGATGCAGGAAAGCACTGGGTGCCCAAGGCACGCTTTTTAATGCGGCAAATTTAACTCCAGCCTCGGAGATAGTGTAAAGTCAATTTGCGAGTCCAAACCTCATGAGAAATAAAAAAGTACGGTCCTATATGTTAGGATGAGTGTGTCCTGATACTTGGTATCTGTGTGACACTTTTATTTACTGCTTGCGGTGGAGAAAAATTAATGTATAATGGCTTGATTAAAAAAAAAATGTTCTTATGGCCGCACAATTTATATGCCCATAGCAAGGGCCCATAGCAAGCACCCCTTGCCCATAGCAAGGGGCGCTTAATGCAACCTCAGCAAAATTACAAAAAAAAAATCAGCCTGAAGGAGCGGAATAAAAACAGACGCTTGTATTGAGCACCCGTTGCAAATTGTGGGCGCCCGATGCAATTGAGCGCTGAGGACGCACAATTCTCTCCTACAGCACCCTTTTTTAGGCAGCGCCTCATTTAAATACTTCTTGGGGCACCCAGGGGAGGTGGCTGCACGCACATCAGGAAAACGGCACTCAGTTCGAGCGCCCGTTTTCAGCGCCCGTCTTATTGCATCGGCCCCTCAGATAGTATAATAGCTGGGGAAGGCTTTAACTGATGTATATAATTAGCAGAAATGGATATGACCATGCGAAATTACAAATTACTATAATTTAAATAGAAATACAACTCACCATATAAGATTCTGACCAAGTAACTTGGACACTGGTTTAGTCTCCTATCCAGGTGTCAACATATTTATTCTCACACTCACTCATTCTCTCTAACACACATTCACTCTTGACACATACACACGCCCTCTCCCTTACACATACACACACAGGCACACACACTTTCTCCAGCATGCACTTGTGTAGGGAGTCACTCATTTGTGTGTGTCTGAGCATCGGCGTACAGCGGGATCTGGGTGGGGGAGATCCCCGGATATACTGAGGCATATACGGGTCGATTCAGTAAAATGCACGGGAGAGCCGGTGCTCCGAGGCGAGCGCCCGTTCTCCCAACGCGCACCCAGGCCACTCTCCTGGGCGCGCGATTCGGTATGCAAATGAGGGCCCGCAGAGGTGGCAGCTGTCAGTGGCTACGACAGATGACGCTCAGCACAATATTACCGGCGTTGGTTGTCGAACCCGCTGACAGCCACGGGTTCAGAAAATGAACGCCGGCAAAATTGAGCGTCCGTCTTCCAACCCGCGGGCAGATTTTTTTTTTTTTTTAAGATTTTTTATTTTTGGGGCCTCCAACTTAATAGCGCTATGATATTAAGTCAGAGAGTGTACAGAAAAGCAGTTTTTTCTGCTTTTCTGTACACTTTCCCGGTGCCGGCCAAAATTAACGCCTGCACGTCTTTCTGTATTACGCGGGACTAACTAATAGGCTCATCAACCTGCATTTGCATGTTGCGGGCGCTATTAGTTTCGGGGGGAGAGGGGGTTGGACGTGCGTTTTCCACTCGCTATTACCCCTTACTGTATAAGGGGTAATAATAGCTCGTGGAAAACGCGCATCCAAACGGGGGCTAACGGTGCGCTCGGCCTGAGCGCACCGTACTGAATGGGCCTGATAGTTGTGGGAGGAAGAAATGCCTTAAATGATTATTGCCTGTAATAACGATGCTTGGCCACTGGATGGCATTTCTTGATAAGTGAGCGCTGGGTTATCTGATGTAATGTGTTTGGGTAAAAAATGAGCATCTTTTCCTTTAAAGTTTGGAGGGTTTTCCTATTGGATCCTAAGTTTGAAGCAGGAGATATAAGAGTGGGGATTTGGTGGGGTTTTTTTGCCCTCCCCCCCACTGCTATTGGGCAAATAGGGTGGGGATTAGGGACCTCCAGCTATGTAATCCAGTGGAGTACCCAGCCTGCAGGGGCTCTTCCCCTCCAGGGGAGAGGCCCGAGACCACGAAGATGAGGGGCGGAGCGTGGCCCCTTTCAAGGTGGCAGCAGATGGGCAAGGAGTGGGTTCTTTCCTCCCCTCAGGCGAGAGCTACCTTGCAGCAAGTAAGAGGCGTATAAGGGTATAAGGCGTGGGGGTGAGTTCACCAACCGGGAATTGCCCCCGAGCGCTCCTGATGTGCAGATTCCGGGGAGCCTAGCACTGAGGGCAAGCAGAGGTTTCCCCCCTCCCCCAGAGGAGCTTTCCTGAATGGTGGCATGGGGTGGTGGCCATTGGCCAAGGGTGTGAAATGGGGGTTTTTCCTCCTCGCGAGGAACGCGGTATAATAAGGGAAGAGCCTGAGGTCGAGAACGGGGCGAGCCTGATGGTTGAAGTTACCCCAGAAGCCCTTGACGTGCGGTGTCTGGGGGAAACCTGCACCGGAGGACGAGATAATGCGGATATGTTAAGGGAACGGGTCTGAGACCTCGTGAGCTGTGGGGAACTGGTGTGGAATAGATAATTATGAATGTGCTGCCCACTGGATGGGGATTTTGATATGAATTTGTTTCAACAACCTGGCCCCTCCCTTAGGGCTGAGAGAGGGAGAATGCCAGGCTGAGCTGTAACCCTAAGATGCGCTGTCAGGGAAGCCGGGGATTTTCTTGTCTCGTGCAGTATTTACCTGGAACACCTTGATCATCCCCCTACATAGTTTTAACTGGATGGCTTTTTCCTGAAAACAATAAAGTTGCAGTTTCTTTGGAATTTCACACATTGCGTCAGCCTCCATCATTGTCACCAGCCCTTTTACTTATAGATGGGGGTCAGAGATCACGGAGGGGAGGGCGTGGATTATCCTCCCTGTCCTGGCAAAGCAACGCAAGTGTAAGTGGAGGTGTTGCGACGCAGGCTGCTACCAAAACGTCTGCTTCACCATCTGCAGGAGCCACTGAAGAACCCACGAAAGTACATTTAGAAGGGACGACCCATTTTAAAAGCAAAGTCTCGTTCCATCATTTTTTGTTTTTTTTGAACCAGAGGGCAGGGTTACCCTGACACACGTGCACACGCGCGCTCTCTTCTGCTGTTGTTCATGTGCTCAGCCAGCGCGTGCTTCTGCGGAGCGCCCACACATTCTCTCCCCTCTGGCTTCAGTTTACTGAGGCTCCCATGCACTTTTTTTTATTCTTGTGCAGGGCCAGCGAGCCTGCCTGGAAGAGCTTCTGGTGGACAGGGCTTGCTTCAGATTCATTGGTGGCACTAGCCTGCAGGTACTTTGGCTGCTTGCTGGTGGGGGAGGGAGGTGGGACTTGAAACACGGCATGGGCAGCCCTGGAGGGTGAGCGCTTTCGTTGGTGGGGAGCGGAACCTTGGGGGCCCACGTTGGCTTCATGCAGTGCCGGAAGCCTTGAATCGCTGCACCTGCAGCTTTTTAATCTTCCTAAAATTAGGGTGAATATCTGTTTAAACCGATTGTCACCTTTGAAAAAAAAAAAAAAAGCCAGGATTCGTGGGTGAAAATCGGTTTAGACGGAAAACGAAAGCCCCTGCATAAAGTAACTTGTCAGAGTTTTCCCAGCATTTCAGCAAGTCGATAGATGGAAGCAGAGAAAGCCAACTGGTCACGACAAGCTGCAATAGCGTGCACTTCTCCACTGCAGAAAAGTCTCTCCGCGGCGCTTGCTGAAATGCTGAAATTAGCATGCGCAGCACCAGGAGAATGAATGATGTTTTCTGCATCAGTACTGAGGTTTCTCACAGAGTCCTTTGTTGTGTTGTGCAAATCATGAGCTAGACAATTGGCCACAATAATGTCATTTAACCCCCCGCCCCCCCCCCCCCCCCATTCCAGCCTAGATAGTAAGCCCTTTCGAGAAGGGCCATGGCTCGCCCTGTGAATTCTGGCTCAGAGAGACAGATGTGACTGTAGACAAGGACTATGGTGGATCCCTGGCCTTCCTCTCATTTCTTTGTAACTGAGGATCCTCTGTGCTTATCCCATTCGTTCCTGACTGCTAGTATTGATTATTGTTTTTCCTCCACTAACCTCCCCTGGGAGGCCGTTCCATGCCTCCACCGCCCTATCTGGGAAGAAATAGTTTCTGGACATTACTCCTGATTCTATCTCCATGGAGCCTCAGGAATGATAAATATTATATTATTATAAATTTGCTGCATTAACAATTCTAGCATATAAAATGCACCTCTACCCAAATACAATGAAGATGACCCATGGCTGTTTGCCAGCTCAGCCTAGGCATATGGTAAATTCAACATTTTCCCGTATTCTGCCCCGCATTAATCAATGCATCTAGAAAACCTCCAAATGAAACATATCAAAGACAATTATTCTGTTGTAAAACAACTGCCCACCCAAAATTCTACAGACTATCAGCTTTCCTGTTTCTTACATCTATTGGTCTTATTCCTTCTATCCTTGTCTTGCATTTCTGTAGCACAGGGGTTGGAAACTCCGGTTTTCAGGATATCCCTAATGCATATGCATGAGAGAAATTTCTATGCACACTGCCTCCTTTGTATGCAAAAGTCAATCTCATGCATATTCATTAGGATTATCCTAACAACCAGACCAGTTTGTGACCCTCCAGGGCTGAAATTGCCCATCCCTGTGCTATCAGGAAGTAAATTGACAGATGAACTTGCTGAAGAAACGAATAAGATAGCCAATGAGGACCCCAGGGCCTTTTCTGTCTACCTGTCCTAGGTGCAATATTGCAAAACAGACCAGAGATGGCCAACTCCGGTCCTCAAGAGCCACAAACAGGCCAGTTTTTCAGGATATTCACAATGAATATGCGTGAGATAGATAGTGCATGCAATTCCATTGTAGATATTCCAAAAACCTGGCTTGTTTGTGGCTCTCGAGGACTGGCCACAAACCAGTCTGGTTTTCAGGACCTCCACAATTAATGTGCATGAGGTATAGCTGCATACAATGGAGGCAGCGCATGCAACTATATCAAAACGAATGCATAACCCGCAATGTATAGGTCCCTATTCGTTGCATTTGTGGGGTTCTGAAACGTATGGCGAACCCCCACGAATGCAACGCAGCATTAATGAATAAAAACCCCCACCCTCCTGACCCCCCCAAGACTTGCCAAAAGTCCCTGGTGGTCCAGTGGGGGTCCTGGAGCGAACTCCTGCATGCGGGCCATCGGATGCCAGTATTCAAAATGGCGCCGATAGCCCCTGTGACACAGTAAGGGCAAAGGCTATCGGCGCCATTTTGAATACTGGCATCCAACGGCCCGAGTGCAGGAGATCGCTCCAGGACCCCCGCTGGACCACCAGGGACTTTTGGCAAGTCTTGGGGGGGTCAGGAGGGTGGGGGTTGTAGTTAATTAAATTTAAAGGGTTGGGATGTTTTTTTTTTTTTTTAACTTTAATGGGAAACGAATACCATACGTAACTAATGGATGAATCGGGGTCCCCCGAAAACGGATATAACGGATTTGGGTCCTGACGAATACCGAATCGAACGTATCTGTCCCTGCTGCACATCCCTAACATCTCCTGCATTTTTACTGTGGGTTTCCTGGAAAACCAGACCTATTTGTGGCACTTCAGGACTGGGGCAGCCTAACCCTTCCCAACCCTCTCCTGAAGGCACACCTGGCCAGGCGGATTTTCATGATTGCCGCAATGAATAGGCATGAGATAGATTTGCATACCCTGGGTCCCCAATGTATGCAGATCTCAGGCATGACCCTCGCGTCCTCATATCCACCGCACTTCTCCCAGGCTCTTTTAGATTTCTGGTTCTGTTTTCGCCTCCACCACCCCCCCCCCCCCCCCCCCTCTGGGAGGCTGTTCCACCCCCCCCCTCTGGGAGGCTGTTCCACCCCCCACCCCCCTCTGGGAGGCTGTTCCACCCCACCCCCCTCTGGGAGGCTGTTCCACCCCCCACCCCCCTGGGAGGCTGTTCCTTAGGAGCACAGTGGGAACAACCAAAGCCTGGACTGCAGGAATGAGATCCTTATGACCGGCAGGGGCTGTGGCCACAAGAAGAGGACAGGGATTTATTCACAATCATTTGTACTGCAACCACTTCAGCGACTCTTATTATGCAAAATCTCTCAATGGGGATTGGCTGAAACTGTTCCTTTGGGGCATTTAAATAATTTATAGGTGCAGCACAAACAGTGTCAGCCCTACAGGTGGGAGAATCAAAGGCTGTTCCAGGATAAGGTGCTGCTGTGGCACTTTCTGCAAGAGAGAAGGGAAAACAAAGGAATACACTAATATCTCTTTTTTTGTTTTGTTTTTATTCCTTGCTTATGGTTACAGGGAATAAGCAGGGGCCAAAAGCAGACAAAAAAAACCCCATAAATCTTTCACGGCTTGCAATTTACATAGGATTGTGAGTTCCTTGGTCATCAAAAAAAGGTGCAGAATATCTGAAGTCAGTTTTCTGCTTATTACTTAACTATTGGGGTGTAGCTCTGCTCTGTACCGGGGCTGCTGCTGGATGGTTCCTGATCTAACAAATAAGGAGAAATCGCAGCCCACGTTGCCTTCCAGCCCCCCCCCCCAGTCGGCTCTCTGAGTTCAGAAGCCTTGAAACAAAGCCAGGAAGCTGGCGGTTTCTTCCCCGGCGGGAACCTGGTGGGAAATAAAAGAAAGCCCAGTCAGTAAGCGATAAATAAAGAATGACGCCGGCCTCAGGTCCCCAGATCAAACACACAAAAAAAGCCAGGGCTTGAATTGTAAGCGCGCCGGCGGAAGCCAGGGGCTGACAGTGCGCCAAAAACCCACTGGAAACGTCCAGCAGACACAGGGTGGGGGAGGCAAGCTAAGCCCCGGACGGGCAGGGATGGGGATGGTTTGCAAGGCTCCAGACCCCGAAACCCTGAGGTCGGAGAATGACTTAACAATCCATTCCGGCATCGCGCGTGGGTGCGCAGAAGGCAAACATCTGGACGCGCACCCGGGCCCTGCAGCCCGGAGCTACCTTCAACGGGCAGGAGGCAGGGCGGCTGGGCAGAGGTGCCGCCGGCCTGGACGGGATCCGTCCTCTGCCGCGGAATAGAAAAGAACCTCCTCGGCCGGACCTGAATTGGAGGAATCGCACACACAGCCGGTTTGAGACGCACTGTGACTGAAGAATATTTATTTAGCACTTCAAAAAAAAAAATTTTTTTTTTTTTTGTTTTTACCCGAAATTCAAAATGTATTTCTCTTCTACTCTCCTTCTCATAAAAAACAGAAGACGGGGAGTTTTGTTCGCTTCCACCAAGAATTCTATAGAACAGAGCAAAAATAACAACAGGCAAGCAGCTGTAAAAGAAATATGCAATAGCGCTCCTTAACCGAGGCCCTGCCATATCGCGGTCCTCGGGCTGCCAGAAAATCTTGGGTGGACGTGCAAGAGGCAGCTAAAACTCCTCGGGGATCCCAGGCTTGGTGGAGCTGTGCTGGGGTTTGCCCTTCCAGGCCCTGTTGCGTTTCCAGTTTTAGTTTCTGAGGGATAGGGAGAGACTTAAGAGGAAAACGCTAGGATTCATAATAAAGCTCTCTCATTTTTTCCTCTTCTTTTATTTATTTATTTTAAACAACTTTGAGGGCCAGAGTAAGGCCAGATTTGCCCGGGTAAAAAAAAAAAAGAGAAAAAGGTTGTCAGAAACCGCATAGGGTGTTCCAGGTAGTGCAGGCTGGAGGAAAACGATGCACTTGCCCATTTCATCTTCAAATCCAGGCGTGCTAGTTTCCATGTTACAAATACTGGCCAGAAAAGCAGGGCAAGGGGCTTGTGGTTGTAGCCAATGTTCCCTCTAAGGATTAGGTTGCTGTGTGCATAAAACCTTTGCTTATGATCCAAACTTTTTGGTTTCATTACCCTGTGAGCACTGCTTTCTTTGATGCAAAAAGCCTATCAATTTTATGCTCACAGCAAGCCAGTCCTTAGAGGGAGCATTGGTAGCAGCATGCACATAAACTTTCTCTCTCACACACACACACACACACACACACACACACACACACACACACTTGCATATTCACTCTCATACTCTTTCTCACCCATACATGCTCATTCTCACGAACACCAACACCACTCGCGCTCATGCCTCTCATTCACTCCCCAGACTCTCAGGCACATGCGCACGCGCTTCCGTCTCCTCCTTTTCCACACACACAGTTATCTCAGTAACTGCAAACCCTTCACTGCCAAACACTTTGAGAACACAAAACCTTGCAAAACAAAAAAAGACACCTAGAACCTTGCCATACTATACCATACCAGCACTATCTCAGGACTCGAACAGCAGCAGCTTTGTCTAAGACACAGCAGCAGTGCAAATATTATACCATGCCCTAGAACACTAATGCACACCCTACTGTGGTTAAGAGAATAAGTTTTACAGAAGAACTGCATGCCAACAGAAATACTGCACCTCTTTTACACACACACAGAACACAGACAGGCCGTTACCTAATAGAGAATAAAAGACTGCAAATCAGAAACCGATTTTCAGAAGGCGTTCAACAAAGTCCCTCATGAGAGGCTTCTAAGAAAACTAAAAAGTCATGGGATAGGAGGCAATGTTCTTTTGTGGATTGCAAACTGGTTAAAAGACATGAAACAGAGAGTAGGATTAAATGGTCTGTTTTCACAGTGGAAAAAGGTAAACAGTGGAGTGCCTCAGGGATCTGTACTTGGACTGGTGGTTTTAATATATTTATAAATGATCTGGAAAGGGTTACAAAGAGTGAAATGATCAGATTTGCAGATGGCACAAAATTATGCAGAGTAGTTAAATCTCAAGCGGATTGTGATAAATTGCAGGAGGATTTTGTGAGACTGAAAGAATGGGTTTCCAATTGGCAGATGAAATTTAATGTGAACAAGTGCAAGGTGATGCATATAGGGAAAAATAACCCTTGCTGTAGTTACACAATGTTAGGCTCTATCTTAGCAGTTACCACCCAGGAAAGAGATCTAGGCGTCATAGTGGATAATACTTTGAAATAGTCATCTCAGTGTGATTTGGCGATCAAAAAAAGCAAACAAAATGTTAAGAATTATTAGGAAGGGAGTGGTGAATAAAACGCAAGATGTCATAATGCCTCTGTATCGCTCCATTGTGAAACCGCACCTTGAATAATCTATGCATTTCTGGTCGCCGCATCTCAAAAAAGATACAGCTGCACTGGAGAAAGTGCAAAGAAGGACGACCAAAATGATAAGGGGCATGGAATGGCAGCCCTATGAGGAAAGGCTAAGGAAGTTAGGGCTGTTCACTTTGGAGAAGAGACGATTGAGGGGGGATATGATAGAAGTCTACAAAATCATGAAAGGACTTGAACAAGTTAATGTAAATCGGTTATTTACTCTCTCAGATAATAGAAGGACTAGGGGGCACTCCATGAAGTTAGCAAGTAGCTCATTTAAAACAAATCAAAGAAAATTCTTTTTCACTCAGCGCATAGTTAAGCTCTGGAATTCATTGCCAGAGGATGTGGTTACAGCAGTTAGTGTAACTGGGTTTAAAAAAGGTTTGGGTAAGTTCCTAGAGGATAAATCCTTTAGCTGATCAATAGATAGGCAGTGCGAGCTTGTCCTGTGCTGCCACTGATAACATGCGGGCAAGCGCAGGGAGCTGGCAGGCGCTGGGGAGGATGGGGGGAGGGGTAACCGACGGCAATGGCAAAAATTGAAAAGGGGGCCTCGCCATCGGTTACCTCAGGAGCTACAGTGTTTTGGCGCGGCTCCTTTCCTCACTCAGCAGCCGGCAGCGAGGCGATGAGCGGGTCTTGTTTTTGCTACGCAGCTCCTGCTGATTTTGGCGGTTTTTGTGGCAGTTTTGCCATTGGGTGTGCGGCGCGAAGCGCGTTCGTGACCCGCGCTGCCCCCCCCCCCCCCCCCACCGACGCGGCAGCCGCCTCCCTCTTTGCGCGAACAGATAGGCCTTGGGGCGGCTGTTTGCTTCCTCCAGTGGCCTTCGCTGGTGAATATCGGTAGTGTGGTGGTCCTCCGTCGCTGGCCCCACTGCCGGTGCCGGCTCCCCCCCCCCCCCCCCCGTGTCATGCCCCCCCCCCCCCCCCCCGGCAGCGTTTTCCTGGCAGGGTGTCCGATTTTGGAGAGAGTGGCCCGGAGTCTTCCGATCTCCGGCTTACTCCTCCCCCCCCCCCCCCCCCCTCGCCCTCCTCTGCATCCCCCTTCCCCATAAAAAAAACAAACAAATAATAATAATAATTTCTTGAATGCCTTTGGCCGCGATTTTGGTTTCCCGATCCCCCTGCATTCCCCACCCCCCCCCCTCCTTTTTCCCCACGTGAGCTCCTATCCCAGGGACCAGTTGCTCATGGCCTGCCCCGTCAGGACGCACAAAGGATACAGGGGGGGGGGGGGATGGAAAAGCGATGCCCGGCGGTGGTGGGGGACAGGGCAAGGCCCCTTGGCGCAGGCTTAAGCCGGGTAGCAGAATGTTGGGGCCTTACGGACACAGGGGAGTGGGTTGCCACCTCACCCCCCCCCCCTTCCCCCAGGTTAGGTAGGCATGAGAAGCCTAGCGGTGCGTGAGGGAAGGGAAAGCACAGGTTAGGAGGCTGGCAGCAGGGGCGACCTGGCGGAGGGATAGCGACTGGCAAGCGGCTAGTGACAGCGTGACAGGGCGCACAAGGGCATTCCCAGCTTCAGGGCACTTAAGGGTGGGAGGACTTTCTTAGGCGGAGTGGCTAGTGGGTATCTTGGGGCACTTCGTGGGTAATCGATCCGGGATGGCAACTACAGGATCTAGAGGAGACGGCCACTGGGGTAGGGGTGGAGTGCGGGGTTGGGCCCTGGATTCCGGGGCTGCAGCAGGGGCCAGAACTTTTCCGTTTGCTTTTTGGCAGTACGGGCGGCAAGGGGAGGAAAGTATGGAGAGGGCACAGGCTGATACAATTCAGCGTTCCAGAGGTTCGGGCAAGTCAAGAAGAAGAATAGATCCGGGGCTTGGGTGGGGGGGGGAGGGGAAATAGGGGTTTCTTCTTTTCCAGATGCAGCGGACGCAGTGTTCCCAGGAAATTCGGATGCCGCTGAGGCTTTTGGCTTCGGAATATACTTCCAAGGGGACGGGGGCTTGGAGAAACGGCCAGCGGTTTGGGAGTGGGGGGGTATTACTAAGGATATCGCTTCATTAGAGTTGTTTCCCATAGTAGTAGCGGTAGTGATATGGGCAATAGATTACATAATAAAAGAGTGGTTTTTGGTGCGACAACGCAGGGGTGGTTCAGGTGATTAATTGGCAGTTTGCTAGATGTCTACAAGTCTCTAGGTTGTTGCAGGCGTTGGTACTTTGGTGTTTGCAATGAAATGTGACTATCATGGCTAGGCTCGTGCCATGTAGCAAGAATTTGATTACTGATGCTCTTTCTCATTAGTGGGATGTTTTTTAGGGTGTGGGCACCACAGGTGAGTTCTACTGGGGAGCCATTCCCAGAGCATTTATGGCGTCTGGGCAGTCGGAAACATGGAGATGGATTCAACAATCCATGGTACTGACCACATAGAAGTCGTATTAGGTGGGCAGGGGAGTAGTGTCTCGCTTTGCAGACATTAGGATGGAGAGGAGGGATGGTTCGTTAATACGGTATAGTCCAGTTCCTATTGCAAGAGGGAATGGATATTCACTGGTGTCTGTGGGTTTCCATTTAGCAGGATGGTGGGTGAGCGAACTAGTTGCCCGCTCCAAGGCGAATGCTTCTACTGACGGTCTTTTGGCCCAACCCGTACAGGTTGGCGAGAGGACGGTTACCTGGTGTATTCACATATCAATTGTGGATCAAAGCGGTAGAGGTCAGTGGATTTGGTTAGTTACGGCACGCGATGAGTTAGTATGCCCAGCGCGGACAACTCAAGCGTCTGTTCGGGTGAGGCCGGAAGATCAGGGCTTGTTTTTGGTACATGTTGATGGCACGCCCCTGACCGTATTTCAGTTTACAAGGTTTTGTAATGGACGGTTAAGGGTTTGGGATGGGAATCAGAATACTTTACATCCATTCCTTGCATATTGGAGTTGCGAATACCGAAGCGAAATTAGGGTTGCTAGTAGGATGACTCAATCCATTGGGCGATGGCGATCTAATGCTTACAAGGCGTATATCCGGGGATGAAGAACACGGGGAGTTGGAAGGAGAGGGGAAGTGCGGAGGCTAATTTCCTACTTTTCTTTTGCAGACCCAAAAGGGGTGTTTTGCAATTCCTTCCTGCACTGGGTCAGTGTCAGGCGGAGAAGCGTCCATATGGAGAGAATTTGACCTTGGATAGCTGAAAGTGGACAATTCAATGGTTCTGCAGGAGGGGCATGAAATGGGGGGAGTTGGTATCATTCTTGCAAGGGCTTGTTTGAGTTGGGGTGTCCTACCGAGGCTTATTATATATTTTGGTGGCAACGATATGGGGGATTTTCTTTGGCAGGAGTTGATGGCGCAAATGAGGAAAGAATTGGCATTTATTAAGAACGTGATGCCGAGTTCTAAGGTGGGCTGATCGGACATAATCGTGCGAATCCGACATCACACTGAACCATTGGGGGGGGGATGAATCTCGTGTAGTTGGGGGGGCTGCTGCACGAGATGGCCAATGACTTAGGGGGCTAAACCTCAAGGCCGCTGCTTGTGGATACGGGGTGTGAAATAATTGAACTGACAGATAGGTAAATGGGTACAAAGGCAAAGGGGGTTTATTTTTTTGGGGTGCGGCACGATTGGTCATGAGAGGTGTTAGGAGGCTTTGGATGGAGTGCTCCTTTCGAATGTAGACATTGACGTTTTAACTATGCTATGCAGGAGGGTTTGGAGCAACAACTTAGAAGGGTTTAGGGCCGCAGTGGGGGAACAAAGATAACCAAGGTTGTCTTTGTTTGTGGCGGAAACCCGAGCCCTAACTGATATGTGTTAGTATTGGATTGTAAAGGGCATGGTGGGGGGGGGGGGGAGAATCTTGTGTAGTTTGGGGCTGCTACCCGGGATGGCCTATGAGCAGGGGGGGGGGGGGCTGATGCTCAGGCCATGAGTTTACCCTCGCTAGGGGCTGCGGCGGGGTAAGAGAGGGGGGAGCATCTGCTTAGTCTTACCACTGGGACGCAGTGGTAAGTGAAATGGAACAAGGAGGAGGAGGGGGAAAGGGGGCAGTGTTTTGGCATTGTTTGTATAATAAGTTATAGGGCTCGGGATATGTTAGGCAATAAACTGCGGCCTGGTGTTTTAAAGCCATACAGGTGCACTGTAATTCTTGTACGGGGGGGGGGAAGGGGGGGAGGCAACAGCGAGCTGCATGTCTTGCTTCCCCATGTTAACGAAATAGTAGCTTGAGATCTATTTAGTGTTTAGGTACTTTCCAGAAACTTGTGACTTGGATTGGCCACTGTTGGAAACAGGATGCTGGGCTTGATGGACCCTTGGTCTGACCCAGTATGGCATGTTCTGATGTTAACATGTAGGCAAAAATAAAATGGAAAGCGCAAAAGAACAAAATACAAATATGTAATGCACATTCCCTAAGATAATATATGCTAATCACTGAAAATTAAAAAAAAAAAAAGTTTTATCTTTGCTGTCTGATCTTATTTTTCTAATTGGTTGGTCCCAGTCTTTTTTTTTCCACCTTCCCTTTCTTGGTCTTTTCCCAATTCCTTTTACATGGTCTTTTTTTTTTCTTTCTGTTTTTTCTCTCTCCACCTCTCCACCTCTTCCCCTCTTCCCTCAAACACATACTCAGGCTCTCATTCTTACACTCTGTCTCTCTCTCTCACACACATGCTGTCTCACACTTTTATATCCTATCTTTCTCTGATACTTACACATTGGCTCTCTTTCACATGCTATCTCACATACACACTGCTCTCACTTTCACATGCTGTCTGTCTCTCTTACACACACACACACACACACACACACACAGGCTTTCACTCTCACATGCTGTTTCACACAAACACACATGCTTTCACACACATGCTGTCTCTCTCACATACACAGAGGTTTTCACATTCTTTCTCTCTGTCTCTCACATCATACAGGCTCTCTCACACATACAATTTTTCAACTCACACACACACACACACACACACACACACACTCTACAGGGCCTCAGCCTCTGGGCTCCTCTTCGCAGGTCACTGCAGGATGGTCTCTCTGGTAGCCTTGATTTTCTCAGGCTGCTGCAAGATGGAATGCATGGTGGCCCTGCCAAAATGCTGCTCCTTGTTCTTCCTGCCCGCATGGCTCCTGCAATGTTTTTCTTCCGGAGCCGCAAAGGAGCACCTGGAGGTTTGGGGGTCTCTTGTTTTCTTTGGGCTATGGTGGGATGTCCACCTCGGCCCCATCAATCTTCTTGTGCAGGGGAATAAAAGCTGTGCACAGCCACACACTTGCACAGCTTAGAGTGTAGGAAAATCCCAATTCTTGCTAACAAGGACAAGCAGCTAAGATGGCCCTCTGACGTCAGCAAAAATGGACATTGGCCTATGTGGGCTATGTACAGCTGTGCAGAGAAAACAAGGGATTCTGCAGTGCTGTGGAGATGACTAAGCTGATGGATTTATTGGCCCTTTCTAGCCTAGGTGGTGCCTAAAAGAGGCCAAAAGCTACATGAGGACCATCTGATACTGCAAATTGGTTCTGAAATAACATTGGGGCCTCTCTTTACGGTCCTCATTCCCTATCCGGGCTCAGAGTTTATCAGAGCCCTGTCAAACCTAGACAACTGTCATTTCTTATACTGACAAAGAACCGGCCAAAGAGCGGGAAAATCTGCTAATTAAAAGCCTTAATTATGCATGAGTTGCAGAATTATGCATAGGTGAGCCCTTGAAAAGGTGCTAGCTGCCAGCACTCACGACCGTCTGTCGTCATTTAATCGTTACCCATCAAAGAGAAGGAGGTGGTCCATCCAAGTGCTGCTGCCTCTACCCTGGCCGAGTTCCCCACCTCCACTGCTGAGAAAAGACCGGTCTCCTCCCAGGTGTCCCTAGGTACAGGAGCTGAGTGCACCTTGCTGCTAGAAAGTGAAAAGATGAAGCCCTTCTCAGCTCGGGACGTCCTGGTCTGGGGAATAGACCCTGCCGCCTCAGACTCCAGGGTCCCAGCCATGGAGAGACCAGTCTGCTGAAGGGTTCAGTTGCATCTCCCCTGTGGTGTTATGATTCTGTTTGTCATGCAATTCCCAGCCACCAGAGGTCCTCTGGGAGCTGCTCCTGCCCTCTTTCCAGCTTTAGTCTTGGTGACCTCATGACTCAGCAAATCCCTGCTTATTTAGCCCTGCCTCCATCTAGACTCAGGGCCTTGCCATTAAGTCTGCTCGGCTCCTTGCTTGGCCCTTCATCTCTGTAAACTTTGTGGCTCCCCACAGCCTTCTGCCTTGTGGGTTCCCTAAAGCCTTCCTGTTTCCAGGCTTGCCCTGTGGCTTCCCCAAGCCTTCTTGGGCTTGCTCTCTGGCTCTCTAGCCTTTTGTCCCAAGCTTGCTAATATTAGTAACCTTTGTCTTGTTCCAGTGTTCCACCCCTGACCTTGGTTCCTGCCTGAGTTCCAGACCCACTAGACATCAGCCTCCAGCCCTGCAGCCTACCTCTCGTCCTGCCTGACAGCCTCCAGCCCTGCAGCCTGCCTCTCCAGTCCTGCCTGACATCAGCCTCCAGCCCTGCAGCCCGCCCCTCCAGCCCTGCCCGACATCAGCTCCCAGCCCTGCAGCCTGCCTCTCCAGTCCTGCCTGACATCAGCCTCCAGCCCTGCAGCCTGCCTCTCCAGTCCTGCCTGACATCAGCCTCCAGCCCTGCAGCCTGCCTCTCCAGTCCTGCCTGACATCAGCCTCCAGCCCTGCAGCCTACCTCTCGTCCTGCCTGACATCAGCCTCCAGCCCTGCAGCCTACCTCTCCAGTCCTGCCTGACAATAGACTCCAGCCCTGCAGCCTACCTCTCCAGTCCTGCCTGACATCAGCCTCTAGCCCTGCAGCTTGCCTCTCCAGTCCGCCTGACATCAGCCTCCAGCCTTGCAGCCTGCCTCTCCAGTCCGGCCTCACATCAGCCTCCAGCCCTGCAGCCTACCTCTCCAGTCCTGCCCGACATCAGCCTCCAGCCCTGCAGCCTGCCTCTTCAGTCCTGCAGCCTGCCTCTTCAGTCCTGCCTGACTTCTGTCTGTAGCCCTGCAGCCTGCATCCCCAGGCCTGTTCAGCTTCACCTGAATTCATTCCTCTCCACTCTGGATTCCAGTCCAGAATTAGCCTTAGGCCTCAGCCCTTGTTCAAGTCCTGCTGGCCACCGGAACCCAACCTGCATGGAAGGTGGCTGGTATAGGCTGAAACCCCCCCAGACTAGTCTGCCCCTGGAGTCCTGGACTGTTCCCACGGGGGTTCCCAACCATAAGAGTAAGAACTGTAACTTTATTCCCCAGTCTGTGGGGCAGGAAGTTAAGAGCTCATTAGCATTCTATACTTGCAAGTCAGGGCTAGAAAGATGTAGGGCTGGCCTTAATTAATTCATTGTAACCTGATAAGCACTGGATGTCAAATATGCATTTGTAACTATTGCTTTTATTATAGTCTGTGTCCCTAATTGCCTGTGTTTTGCTTGAGGAGGTGTTAAGCTTAGTCCTGTGTAACTTATAAATAAAGGAGATTTGTTTTTCTTTGGGTTCATAGCTGTCTCATCCCCCATTCAAGCTATGAATCCAAAGATAAATCGTATTAGTGAATATAATTTCTCATGTGGTACTCCCCACCCCAAGCATAGGGGTAATTTATTTATTTATTTATTTACAATCTTTTCTATACCATTGCTAAGTTATATACCATCGCAATGGTTTACATGTAGGCACATATTTAATGTAGGTAAAAGTGTACTATAGTACATTCTAACAGGTGCCGTCAAAGGTTCGGTTATAATATATCATTAGACAAGATAATTTTTAGAGAAGTGGGTCATGACCGAGTGTACTGAAAGTACTTTCACGGGTAAATTTATCATACATATTGTTATCAATATGCTAGTTGTGATGTGTGGGGTTCATAGACTACTCTACTGTATTGTCATAAGTACTGTGTGTTGGTGCTTATCTGCTTATTCCTGAATAATTTCTATTCTCCCGTCGCCTTGTTAAATGCTTGTTTAAAAAGCCATGTTTTTAAACTTTTCCTAAATGCCTTGAGATCACTTTGTAATCTGATCTCTGGAGGCATTGTGTTCCAGATTGTGGGTCCTGCTAATGATAATTCATAGTGCAGACCAAGGGCGTCCACAACCACTGTTCCCTTTTGTAGGGAGAAGAGCCCTGAGTTCCAACCCCACCTCCCTTTTTTGTACGTTACCTACTATTTACCAGAGACTCCCCTGTTCCTTCCTTGGAAAAGTTATCCAGCTGTCTGAGGAAAACCAGGATGCATCTCCAGGGCCGTGCGTCCAGGCGGGAAGGGTTAGGAATGTGGATAGCCGGGTGGCCGGTGGGCCTGCGGATCGCTTGGTGACTTGTCTGTCTGGTGCAAAGATGGTGGGCCTCGTGCGCCACCTAGGTAAGAGGGCCTGAGGCCGGAGCCTTTTTGTTGTACGCTTGCACAACATACACTTGTAGAACAGAACGGTGTCGGCCTCAAGGCCAGCCGGTGCCATTTTGAGAGCAGCACCCACATGATCGCTCCGGCACCACTTTGACTTCTTGCAATCCATGGATGGGGTAAGATGGAAGGGAAGGGTGGGAGCCCTGGGGAAGGCACAGGTAGTAGGGGTTAATTTTTCAATTTCAGCGTTGGTGGCCGGGGGGAGTGGGGAAGGGAGTTGGAGGTTTTTGATGGTTGAGGAGGAGATCCTGGCGCCTTATTTTATTTTTGTTTTAGGGGGGGGGGGGGTTTCCTGTGTTTTGTTTCAAGCAAATGAAACAAAACCAAATAAACATCCAAGGAAATGAAAAAAAAAATAACCCAATAAAAATCCCC